>NC_056728.1:207781131-207988631 GCF_019279795.1 Protopterus annectens | reverse complement strand
GACCTAACATTTTCCAACAGTTAGTTATTTTTTCCTATAGGAAGGACAAAAATATTAAGGAAATATTGGAAAGGAATGTTGTGGATAGGAAGGATTATGGGAGAAAATATGGCACACATAAATGTGGAAAATGTACACAATGTTGCCATGTGTTTAATGGTGAAAATTTGTTTTTACAAGGCAGGGACAAACTTTTGATAAGCAAATCTTTTGCAAATTGTGACACTAAAGGAGTTATTTATTTGGCAGTTTGGAGGAAATGCCCCTCCTTTTATGGGGGGAAAACGGAGAGGGCTCTTAAGAGAAGGATATACGAACACATGTACGATATCCATAAGCAAGATGTTAATAATGCTCTGTTTAAGTACACCAAAGTTTGCAAAGATGCTTTCTTTTTGTTTTTTTGTCCTTGAATGCATTCCACATGATATTCGAGGGGGGGATTGGGAAAATAAAATTGAAGTCACAGAATTATACTGGCAGTTGGTTTTGGAAGCCTGCAGACCACCTGGACTGAATGAAAATGTGTCCATGGTCCCCATTTTGAAATTAAGGTCAGCTAAGCTTTGAAGTGCTTGAATTTTATGTATATATTTGGACTGATATATTTATTTTTTAGATGTACTGTAATGGTCTTGGAGCAACAAGTTAAATTTTGCAAATTTTATAGACAAATAAGTTTTTATTTCAGTCACTAGATGTTGCTATTGTAATGTATTTTATACGCGTTTTACATGTATTCCTTCTGTATATATGCCTCTTGTCTTAACATGAACATTTTATGTACAAGTTTTTAGGATTGTAGTTTTAATATTTCTCTTCATCAGGTCATATATATATGCATTTAGAATTCTATATTTATACTTATTTATGTACGAATGACAAGTTATTGTGGGTTTGGCCGCCCTATTTGGAAATTTATTTGCAGTGTATGAATATTTGAGATGTCATTATCCATTAATGCGATTTGGTTCAATTATTTTTAAATTTGTATTTAAAGGGAAGAGTCTTAATTAATTTTACATCTGAAGAAGTTCCATTTGGAACGAAAAACGTGGTGAGAAAGTTAAGCGTTTGGTGTGACATATTTGGGTGCTGTTTTCATTTTTTTCCATTACTGTAAACTTGCCAAACATCAAAAAGACAGTCAAAAGGAAGATTAAGTTTGTTTGTTTAAAGGAAGATAGAGGGAGAAAAAGTTATACCAACAAGGGTAATAAGATTACCTTATGGAAAAGGTAAAGTGAAGTACAGAGATACCAGCAATGGTAAAAGAGAATACTAAAGTAAGTAAGGAAAATTAGTTAAACTTTAAAGTTTTTCTCACTATTCTCAGAAAACACTGCCTGAGCTCGAGAGAATGCAATCCTAACCAAATTGTTAGAGCTGCAAATGAGATCTGAGGTGGTACAGTGGTCAGGGGCATAATGGGTAAAATGAGGAGCTTGAGTCAGATCATAGAATCTAGTGAAAAATGGCCAAGTCAGATCATGGAGACCCATTCATTGAGGAACAAATGAAAATGACAAACTCAATCATATGTTTAATTGCGTAAAATACCAGATATCTCTAAAGATGTGAAACTTGCAGTGCAAATATCAGAGAGACTTCTACAATATCCAAGATTTCACCAAATTTCATGCAGCAGTTTGCAGATCACTTGGTTTTTGAAATACATATGGAAATATTGCTTATTTTCATAATTATTGAACTAGCAATATTTCCAGTATTGTGGGATACAAACCAGCATTTTTAGTGAATGGTCCTCTCACACTGGTGTTTCATATCATACACCTCAATAAAATGCAGGTCTCCATGAAAATATGAATAAGTGGCAAACAAAGATTAACTTCTCCACTGCAGGATATTTTAACATCTTTCCTTTTCTAATACTGTCCATTATTAGCTGGTACGTCACTTAGTTATAGAAGCTAGACTAAATTCTGTACGCCATAAAGAAGTATGGGTGTGAGCTACAAGTATAGAAAAAATGCATTACAGGAGTGAGTTAAGAAACTGTTTCACTATAAACATAAAAGAAAGTGGAGGATCCATGGGTAAACATGCTGAAATGACAGTGCAATGTACATTTGTAAAGAAGCCAGAGGATAGTAAATTGCACAAATATTTGAGCAGCAGTGATATATACTCTCTGATGGTGTCTAGCCATTAACTAAGGTCCTAATTATAATATCTTTTCCACTTGAGACAATATACGATGTTTTTAGTAGCAGGTTTCTTGACTCCTTTAGTACCTGCTGCACATACTCTAAAGAAGTGCCTAAAAGCAGTTAGAATTGCTTCATGTAGGACGTCAGTTGAAGATGCTTAGCACTGGGGTGTCTCAGCTCCCCCGTCATATGTGAGTAGGTCTAGTTTATAAAGAATGTGCGGTAACTGTCCTTGTCCAATTCCATAAGAAGAGAGAACCAATGATGCCTGGGCCAAAAAGGCAACATCACAGTGATTTTTGGGGAGTCCTTCTGAATTTTCAAAATTACCCTGGATATGATGCAAGCGGTGGGAACACCTAAAGGAACATTTCTGTCCACAAGAATGAAATGCATCCGTTTTTCATGCTTGCCTGCAAGAAGCCCTGGAGCAGAATTTTTCATATGTTAACATGAAAATAGTAGGCTAGCTATCTTTATGGACCCTTTTAAGCCTAGCCAATTTCTGTTGGTGACCATCAGTCCCTGTACCTCTTCTCTTTGAGGTAAAGCACTTTAACCATAATGCCAACCACAAACCCAGCTGTCTGTTTTGAAAGGAGGCAAACGGATATACTTAAGGTGTTCCTCACAACTGGATCAATTCCTGGAAGACCCCTCATTCAATTTCCATTCATAAGGAAATGGCCTGGAGCTGCTCAGCTTATCTGTCACTGGGATTGACCTGATAGAATGTAAAATGCTTGAAGGATTAAGGAGTACTGAATAACTACCTCCCATACCAACACAACCACCCTGCATAGACAGTATGACCTGAGGTCCCACTGCTTTTTTTCAAGTACATTTTTTTTTAATTTCTCCAAGTCTTTTGGGTTTCTCATGCCATGACAGGAAATGAGCCCATTCCTATGTGAAAGTATGATTTATGTTCATGAAATTAGTATTGTTTCAATAAGCAAGATAAAAAATAAAAATGCACAGGAGCAAACCAAAGCTTGACGACAGTGAAATGTCCAATTGTAAAGTTACACAAAAACGAAAATCGGAGAAAAAACTCCAAGGATAATATCCAAAATGTGACTTTTTGTGACAAACTGCTAAGCGCTTTCACTCAGAGGGTTTCTTCAGACCAACAATGATTCTAAATACAGCTACACATACATAAATACATCTACTAATTAAACAATTAAGTAAAAACCTTGCATCATATCCTGCAATTTCCTTTTTTAAAAACATAGTGATAAAACTTACACATACATTCTAAATGTGCTTCAGTACATAAAAACTAATATAAAAACTAGTATAAAAATAGAATATGTACACAATCATTCTAATTTTTTATTTTAACCTCCTATTCCTTAAAACAGGTCTTAGGGGTAACATTGTCATTCAGGCAAGGTTTTTTGTCCACTCTAAGCCTGATGTACCATCTTAATTCACATCTTTCAGTGAAATTCTTGACACCTCCCCCATATGTTAGGGGTTATCACTTGCAAAACCATAAATTTAAAGCTATGCTGTTCACTGGTCTCCATGACATGTTTAGACAGGGCATGCGAATATGATGTGTGTTCTCTCACCCTGTCTCTTAGCTTCCTACCGGTTTTGCCAACATAAATTGCAGTACAGAATGTACAGCAGACAAATAAACAACATGCTCAGTTAGACAATCTGCTGTTACATTAAATTCAAAACATTGTTGGGTTACTGGGTGAACAAATATAGCACTATTATTCATGTATATGCAGAAATTACACCTATTGCATGGTAAGGTGCACTGCTGTACCGCATTATTCCGAGTAGCACTCAGGGCCCTTGGATAACATAAGCTCTGCAAGTTCATCTTATTCTTGTACGTGGTTGGCCCCCTATGATTTCCCTAATATTAGGGTCCACTGTTAAAACACCCCAATTCTTGAAAATATCTCTGATATAATTTATATCTTGTGTATAAAATAGGGATACCTTTACATCTGCATTTCTTGGTTGCAACACATCATCATGATTAGCTCTCCATGAATCAGAAAAATATGGGCGAGCACTATCAGCCCTCATCAGGTCTACTCCTTCAAACCCACCTAGTACCTCATCCATCTTATAAGATCTAGCCAACAATCTCTTTTAAACCCAACAATTCTCCCTCAAATCCTTCTTGAGTGGGGTTAAGTCTTGAGGCTCTCATAGCTTGGCCTCTGATCACATTTTTAAAAACATATCTGGGGTGCATACTTGCCCTATGTAGTAAGGTATTCCTATAACATGATTTTCTAAACATTCTCCAGCTCAACTGGTGAACCTGGGAATATTGAGGCAATGTTACAATTGCCTCATGTACACAGACAATCCTCTCCTTCTCCCACAAAACACAAATACATGCGAGAGATGCAACTATACGGCCAAACTGGAGGCTGAGCTCTCTCAACATAAGACTGGCAAGACCAGACAGGAGGAGAAGGTAACCACACACAATACATACCCAGTCACACATGGTACCATCACAACTTCAAATCATACACATACTCACACAAAGACATACTCGGAGGCTCTGATCAAAAATTTACCAAAACAGCAGAGGCCACCAAAGCAGACACCCAAACAACTACCACCTCACGACCCAACACATGCAACACATAGACCACACAGTCAGAGTGTCAAACAGTCACAGCCCTTAAGGCCAAACAAAATGCCAGACACACTTGTCATTGGTGATTCCATAGTCAGACACACTGACGTCCCGCTCACCAGACTGAGTAAGGAGAAGGTCACAGTAAGCTGCCTGTCGGGCGCTAGAATCCGCCACATAACACAAGCACTCAGGTCTCTCAACAGCAGGTACAAGTACGATTCAGTCATTGTCCACGCTGGTGTCAACGACCTGAGACGTACCTCCTTGGACTACATGAAAAGGGACATCGAGGAGCTCTCTGATTATGTAGCCCAGGCAGGTATGACCCTGACCTTGAGCAATATCCTACCTTCACCTAGAATGATGCCACAATACAGTGATAAGATGATCAGCTTTAATAATTGGCTTAAATTCTGGTGTCATTCAAAGGGGATCCAATGTCTGTCTGCCTGGGATGACATGCTGGCCAAGCCACGCTGCTTCGCAAGGGACGGCTTGCACCTGTCACCCCTGGGCTTCCGGATATTGGCAAAGGCTCTTGCCACCCCCATAGTGCCTTTTTTAGGCAAGGCTCAAATTCTAAACCTACCACCCTAGAACACCAAAAAGGAAAAAACTAAGGGTAATGCTGCTCAATGCCAGAAGTCTCACTCTCAAGATGCACGCACTCGAGGCCCTTCTCAATATGGAGACCATCGATGTCTGTGCTGTGACAGAAACCTGGTTCAAGGCTCCTGAGAGCACCCCAGCACTAACAGGTTTCACCTCATATCATGCGTTCCGGCCCCAAAATCCGGACAACACCAAGAAAGGAGGGGGGGTGTCCATATTCATAAAGGACACCCACACCTCAAGGTTGGTGGCAACGCACGATGCATCGGAGACCATCCAGGTGCAATTAACCATAGGCAAGACTGCTCTGCAATTTGTAGCATGTTACAGGCCACCCTCTCAAACTCAGGAACCTCACATGGCCTTCCTGAAAACATTGGAGGGGATAAATGTATCTCCAAACACCATCATACTAGGTGACTTCAACTACCCTAATATAGACTGGGAACACTACTCAAGCCCGAACACTCTAACCCAAAGATTCCTGGAGTTCATAAACTCAAATGCCATGGAACAACTAGTCACCATCCCCACAAGAGGAGAAAACATACTTGATCTCATCATCACGAACATGGGATCAAAATGTTCAACACGAAGTATACCCCTCACTGGTGAGATCAGATCATAAACTAATCTCGCTGGAGGTCCTCATCCCGCCCCACCTGAAACAAAAAGACCACAGTGAAAAACTTCTCAAAAGCCGATTTCACACTTCTAAAAACTAGTGTGGTCTCCTTTAAGGCCCCTGAGCCAGTGGTAAACATTACTCAAACCGCTGAATCACTTACAAATGCCTTCTACCAGCACCTACAGGACTGCATGGATCAGGCAATCCCAAACAAAACTAAGACTCTCTGTACCAAAGGCAAGCGTCCAGTCTGGTGGACCCCAGCCATAAACAAGCTCTACAACAAAAGGAGGAAGCTACTACAAGATAGAGCAAAATCCTTGAAAGGCAAGACACCTTTGATCATTATAAGTAAAAAACTAAGAGCTCTCATAAAATCATCCAAGGCAAATTTTGAGAGAAAAATCGCCAAGGACTCTAAAGACAATCATAAGGCCTTCTTTAGCTATGTTAGAAACCTAGGAGGAAACTCCCAGATATGCTCAGAATTAGTTCAAAATGATGTGAAAATTACTGAACCTACACACATTGCTAACATACTGGCTGACAGGTTCAGTGCAAACTTCTCCCCAAAAGGAGAGATATCTATTCCAGAGGATTGTAGCCCCCCAAACATTTCCAACGCCCAGGTGAGAACTGCCCTCACTAAGGCAAAAAACACAGCATCCATGGGACCGGATGGTGTCCCCGGCTGTGTGCCTCATGAACTCAATGAGGAATTAAACCCACAGTTAGGACAGCTGTTTAATCTTAGCCTCACCTCAGGATACGTACCAAAGGAGTGGCGCACGGCGACTGTGGTCCCACTTCATAAGGGCGGTGCCTCCACAGACCCTGGAAATTACCGCCCCATTAGCTTGACAAGCCTTATCTGCAAAGCCATGGAGAGGATCATAATGGAACTCATAAATAAAGACATAGGGAACTTGCAGACTTTGGATCCAACCCAGTTTGGCTTTGTCAAAGGCAGATCCTGCCTCTTAAACTTGGTTGACTTTTTCGAGACAGTCACCAAGGCCATTGATGAGGAAAGGCAGTCCATACAGCCTACCTCGACCTGGCAAAGGCCTTGACACAATACCCCACTCAGGTATCATCGAAAAACTCATCAGCTTGAATGTAAACCCATACATCACAAGATGGGTTGCAAACTGGCTAAGTGACAGAACCCACAGGGTCAGAGTTGCTGGAGCCATGTCAGACTCAAAGCCTGTCACTAGTGGTGTCCCACAGGGCTCAGTCCTGGGTCCACTCTTGTTCGGCATCTACTTTTCTGAAGTACAAGCAAACACAGGAGGGTTATGGCTGACAAAGTTTGCAGATGACTGCAAACTGGGCGCTATAGTCGAAAACACATCTGACACAGATATCCTCCAGAAGGGCCTCACAGAAACGGATAACTGGTGCCAGAGCCATGGCCTGAAGTTAAACGCCAAAAAATGCATAGTCATACCCTTCGGGAAAAACAAGGTTACCCCTAGCTACCATATAGTTGGCAATCCACTGAGCACAGAAAAAGTCATCAGGGATCTGGGGACCCAAGTTGACAGTAGCCTTTCTTTTGACACACTCATGTTGCTAAAGTAGTTAGGAAAACCTTCTATATCGCCCACCTGATCATGAAGGGATTCACATCTAGATCAAGGAAGGTCATCATCCCCCTGTACTCATCACTCATTAGACCTATGATTGAGTACAATGCCCCGTTTGGAATGTATCTGACCAGACACCTGCTGCAGCTTGAAAGGCCCCAAAAGTTCCTCACCAAAAGGATAAAGGGTCTCAAAAATATGTCTTATGCTGCCCGACTGAAAGAACTCCAGCTCTATTCAGTCTCATACCGCTTGCTCAGAGGTGACCTGTGCCTGACATATAAGGCCATGTCAAACCCAGACTTGATGAATATGCTTCACCTCAAAAAATCTAGATCCCTCAGAACCACAAGGGCGGAGACTTAAACCTTGACACGGTTATAAATAGAACGTGCTGGAGGGACAGATTCATCACCCAGAGACTCCCTATGCTGTGGAACAAAATCCCGGTACATGTGAGGCAGAGCACCTCGCTGGCCTTGTTCAAGAGGAATCTTGACCAATGGATGGGAGATCGCAGATATACCCCAGGGATTACTTCAGTGTCACTGCTTGACAGAGGCACAGAAAAATGATGGGCATAGTTTTTATTCAAACTAAAGGGGTGGCGAAAGCCACATAACTATGGGCTAGGCTTATAAATGCCCTTGGGCAGATAGCCTAGTATGAACCTATGAACCTATGCCAGTGTTCAACATATCATTGTTCAATCTCTCTATATAAACATCCAGATAAGCAATGCAATTCTCTGACTTCTCCATAGTAAACCTTAAGTAATGTGTAAGCGCACTGACCTCATTAAAGAAATCCTGCAACTGGGTCTCATCACCTGTCCACAACAAAAACAAGTCATCTACAAAATATTTATAGAAGATGATATGACTCTGAAAACTAGACAGGGGAAATAACTCTTTCTCCCAAACTGCCATAACCAGGTTGGCATAGCTATTGGCAGACAAGGTGCCCATAGCTACATCAAGTGCTACATTTGTTCACCCAGTAACCAAACAACGTTTTAAATTTAATGCAACGGCAGATTGTCTAACTGAGCATGTTGTTTACTTGGCCTGCTGTACCATTCTGTACTGCATTTTATGTTGGCAAAACTGACAGGGTGAGAACACATGTATCATATTTGCATTAGATCGAACATTAATGCCCTGTTTAAACATGTCATGGAGACTAGTGAACAGCATAGCTTTAAATTTATGGTTTTGCAAGTGATAACCCCTAACATATGGGGGGGTGTCAAGAATTTCACTGAAAGATGTGAATTAAAATGGATCATCAGGCTTAGAGTGGACAAAAAACCTGGCCTGAATGACAAAGTACCCCTAAGATCTATTTAAGGAATAGGAAGTTAAAAATTAAAAATTAGAATGATTGTGTACATATTCTAGTTTTATACTAGTTTTTATATATTGAAGCACACTTAGAATGCATGTGTAACAGTTTTATCACTAAATGTTTTTTAAAAAAGGAAATTGCAAGATATGACGCAAGGTTTTTACTTAATTGTTTAATTAGTGGGTGTATTTATGTATGTGTAGCTGTATTTAGAATCATTGTTGGTCTGAAGAAGCCCTCTTGGGTGAAAGCGCTTACCAATTTATGTCACAATAAATCGCATTTTGGATATTATCCTTGCAGTTTTTTCTCTGATTTTCGTTTTTGTGGAACTTTACAATTGGACCTGGTTGTTTTTTTTTTTTTATATGTGGACCCTATCGTCAAGCTTTGGTTTGCTCCTGTGCATTTTTATTTTTTATCTTGCTTATTGGCTTTGGCAGAGGAGCATTTACTCCCTGGCGGTACTTCTTTTACTGTTTTAGTATTGTTTCAATGTTTGACATTATCCAGAAATGCCCTTCGCAGCACCCATAATGTGCCCAATGCAATTCATACGGAGTTATATGTATTGGTAACATTTAAGTACAATTGTAAATTATGTTTTATAAGACCTGTCGTTCCTATTACTATCGGAACTGTCTGGGTATCCTTCTTCCACACCGCCCTTGTTTCTGCCTGCAAATCCTGGTATTTTATGACTCTCTCTCTCTATATGCAAGACAATGTAGTCACTAGGTGTAGCAATTTCAATGATCAGTGCTTTTGTCTTCTTTTCATGGACAACTCTAACTGTTTTTTGCACATCTATTTTTTGAACTGTTGGTAATGGGTGATCCCATGTGATATAAACATTATTTTCTAACCTTTATGGCTCATGTTTCCGGTGTTTTTCATCTACCTCAGTATTATGTTTACACAATTCCCAATGCAAGTGTCTTGCCACATTATTACATTATTATGCCTTTCAGTATACAGTTCTTCTGCCATTAGTATATCACAGCCAGCAACAAGATGTTTCAAATTTTGTTTTACAAAACCTACATTTGTCTTTCTCCACATGTTCAATGGACTTTGTAAACCAGTGTTCATAGTCCACCATCTTAGGCTGCCAATATTAACCTTTCATCTTTTGGTTTAAATTCACCTCACCTTAACCACTTCTGCATTAAATCCTGATCAACATGAGGTTGTTTCAAGAGTTTTCTACACTTGCAACTATATTTATGCATTTTCCACATTTCTTGCCTTCTCATCTGATCCCTCACCTTACATTCTTTCTTTTGTTTTTTTCTGGCACATTCAGTTGCCTTCTGATTTTATCTACTACTGGTTTGATTTCCATTCCCGCTTGATGCAGATATGCTTCATTAAGCAGGGAAGTCATCTTAGACTTATTCTCCTCATGTTTCAAAACTTTCACTGCATTTAGGTTTTTGTGAAGTCAGCAGGTATGTATGCAGTCCCATGATTGCAGATCTAAACATGTAATCAATTTTGAGGGGGCCCATTATCTCCTTCAATATGGGGAATATATAATCTTGGTATGCACTGATTTTTTTATAAATCATTTGATGAGCATGAAGCATCCTTCTTGTTTTCCTGTCCAACCTATCCAACACCTTTTGGGAACAATCACTCAATAATTAAGTTAGGGCAGGAATATCAAATTGGTTTATAGCTTGGACTTTTTCCTAGATGTCGATGTTGTTTTCAGTATTAACTTTAGTCTTCTCAAAAATTCCTTACTAAGATTGATTTGCATTTGTTCACACACTATTCATCAGTTCCAAAATATGTACACATTCCCTCATGCTCAACTTCTTTTACATCACATTCCTGTCCCAAAATGTTTTCCTGGTGCTGCAGTTTTCCTACTTTAAAGGTTGCTTTTGCGCATTTACCAAGACCAAATGACATTCTTATATCATCCGAAAAAGTTTTGACCACTTGCAGTTGTGCTTTCAGTTCCTCATCTGATGAACTATACAGTTTTAAATCATCTACAAAAAGATGATGAAAAGGTTTTACACTTTTTTTTTTTCTGGGAGCCAAATTGCAGCCATGACTAATCTGTTAAGTAGAAAGTTTAAAGGGTTATAAGGGCAAGACAGAATAGCAACAGTGACAGAGTCACCCTGGAATATTCCCCTTTGAATTTTATCCCTGGAATAATAATGTATCCTTTACCATGGCTTAAATACAAAGTGGTCTGCCACTGTTTCATGGTCGCTGTAAGGTAATAAATAAATCAGTGCAGGGTGTATCTTGTACCTTTTAAGCACCCTTATCCATGAATGTGGGATACTGTCAAATGCTTTTTTGCAGTCTATCCATGCCACACTTGCATTCTTCTCCATTACTACTTTAACAGCAAATGATCCTTTGTTTCATATGACTTTCTTTTATTACCCTTTTGATCTATTGCCATGATTAAGTTTTCTTCTAAATGACTAAATTCTGTCAGCATCAATTCCACTGTATAGTTTATACGTCATCAGAAGGCAAGTTCTATAGTTTTAGGATAGTGTGCAGGTCAACAGTTAAGTAGGAATATTGTTTTTCCTGTTGTTAACAAGGCTTGTGTCTGTTTGGGGTGCGCCTATACACAGTTCTTACTCATGGCTAAATCTTCACGTAAAGATGTTACTTTTAGCCAGAAGTTAGGTACTTCCATCTCGGCCTGGGGTTTGAGTTAGGAGCTTGTCTTAACTTTGTTTCAGTCTCTCTGGCCGTTACTTCATTCCATTTCATATCCTGTAGATTTGAACGTCTTATTCTTTCTATTACTTCTATCCATTTAGCATCTTTATGTTCCACAGGATCTTCATAGATTTCTTCAAAATGTATCTATTTCTTTTTTTGGTGGTGTTTCAGTTCCTTTTGCCTTGTTTCCCAATTCTCTATAAAAAAAAAAACAAACTGTTTATGTTGTTCTTTTCCTTTATATTTATCTACACTATCTTCTAAGTTTTTCTACCTGTGCTGCTATTTTTAGTTTATTTGCGATGGTGCACGACAGATCCTGATCTCTTATAATACTGCGTATTGCTTTATCATGTCCATCTGAGTATTTTTGTTGACCTGTTCCCTATTTTATACTCTAATAGTGACACCTCCTGTCTTAACTGATTTCTAGTTTTCACTATTTGACATTTCCATGATGACATTCAATTACTCTCCTTCCTTTCTCTTACTACCTTGTGTTCTTGTGGTAAAATTATCTATTATTTTAGATGCACAGTAATATATCCTGTTTACTTCTGTTATATATCATGCAAATGTCTATGGACGGTCCCAATTACTGTGCTTTATCAAACTTTTTGGGTTTATTGACTTTCTGTAGTCTATTTCTTTCACTGATCTTAACATGTCCATCTCTATTAAATCAAGCAACTCTTCTCTTAGATTATTTTCTTCCAAACTGAGGGTACATTCTTTGTTCTCAGTTTCCCGCGGGCATTCTATAGAAAGTTCCAGAGTATCTTCTTGTGCCACGTTCTCTTCAGTTTCATCCTGTCTCATCCATTGCTCTTTCATATGGGAACTCACTGGCCTATCACTCTACAGCAATGACTGCGTCAGAGTTGCAATTTCCTGTTCCTTCTCCTGCTGTCCAACTACAACTGAACATTTGTACTGGTTTCCTGTGGAAGACTCCAATCTTCATAAGGCAACTGATCAGATGCTTCCCACTCCATTGGATTCTCCGTAATTTGGGTCTCCATTGCACTATCCTGCTGTGATGTTATCCCTGTTAAATTTTCTACACTAAACCCTTCATTTCGCAAGTAATCCATAATCTCAGTTTATTTCTGTAATTTCTCCATTAATCTCTTTTTTAATTTTCCTCTATTTTCTTATTTTTTGTACTGTAAAATGTTCCACAATTGGATGTCTATGCCTGTTATTTCTCTTCAAATATCTTTCCTACTGCAATTTTGTATTGATTAGTTTTGCTTTCTCCTTTGCATAAATATTGCATCATATTAAATCTCTTTCTTTCCCATGTCCTTATTTCTTCTTCAGATGTTTCCCCTCCTCTAGTTTCTCCTTACTTTGGGGACTCATTCCATCATACTGTGATATAACAAGAAGTTATGTACTCACCATAACATTCAATGTATGTAGTCCATCTCGCCTTACATCAGGTCTATTCCCCAGATCTTGTTTGCTGCAAGCTCACACAGATACACACTGAGAACAACCACCCCAACAGAAAGGACTACTGATACCTAGAGACAATACCCCCAGGTCCTCCAGGAGGAGGAAGAAGGGAGGGTTAGTAAGAATGTAAGGCGAGATGGACTACATACGTCGAACGTTATGGTGAGTACATAACTTTTTGATGTTATGTAGTCCAATCTCACCTTCATTCTTACCCATGGGACAGCATCTTTAGCACCTTGATCTTGGGTGGCTCAGTGAAAAATACTCTTGAGCACCGTGAAACCAAAGGAAGATCTGCTTCTAGAGGCCAGATCTAATTTGTAGTGACTAATAAAGGTAAAAGGCGAAGCCCATGTTGCTGCAGCACAAATATCATCTATAGACATCCTAGCCTGAAACGCAATTGAGGTAGTCACAGATCATGTAGAATGAGCCTTCACCTTAAAGGGTAATTATTTGCCACTGGAAGCATAAATAAATGAGATGCAATTTGAGATCCAGCGAGACAAGGTTACCTTAGAAACTGGAACCCCAAGTCTAGTGTCTGAAAATGAGAGACACATTTGATCTGATTTCCTGAAATCTTTTCTCCTATGTAAATAGAAACGCAATTGTCTGTGAACATCCAGCTGATGAAACTTAAATTTTGCCTTGTTGGAGAATTCAGGAAAAAACACAGGCAACTCAATGGATTGGTTGATATTGACAACAGAGGCAACCTTTGGAACAAAGGAAGGGTTGGTTCTAAAGGAGACCCTATCTTTGCTGAACATCAAATAAGGTGGCCTACTCGATAATGCTTGGAGTTCAGATACCCGCCTAGCTGAAGTTATGGCTAGCAAGAATACTGTCTTCCATGACAAGAATTTAATGTCACACATAGCTGCAGGCTCAAAGGGAGTTGAGGTGAGCTTCTGTAGTACAAAATTGAGGTCCCATGGCATCACTGGATCAAAGACTTGAGGTCGGAGTAACAATGTCCTTCTCATAAAAGCCCTAACAAAGCCTATGAGCCATAAGGTTGGGCTCATTAGCAACGTGAAACGTAGAAATTTCTGCCAACTGCACTTTAATGGTTGCCACAGCTGAACCCTGACTAAACAGTTGAGAAAGAAATTCCAATATTGCCGAAAAGGTGCTGTATAAGGATCAATATGTGTCTCACGGGCCCAAATAGAAAATCTCTTCCATTTACTGAAATAAATCTTCCTGGTAGAAAGCTTGTGGGAAGATGATAGAATATGGGCCACTTCCGGGGAAAAATCATGAAGCCCGTCTAAGGACGGAACTGGAGCAGCCAAGCTGTCAACCTGAGGGTCTGGATGGAGGGATGGAACTGTCCTGATATACGAGTCAGCAGATCTGGAACTAGGTTCAAAATCCAGGGCTTGTCCATTAGATAGGGTTGAAGGAAGGGAAACCAAATCCGTCAAGGCCAGTGTGGGGCAATGAAGATCATTTTGCTCCCCAAAGACTGCTTTCTGAATGACCTTTGACATCAGAGGTAATGGTGGAAAGGTGTAGAGAAGACCGTAGGGCCAATCGTGAGCCAGAGCGTCCCTGGGTGTCTCCCCCTCTGGGAGGATAAGGGTGAAGTAGCTGCTGCATTTGGCATTGAGGGGAGCTGGCAAATAGATTGCAGCAAAGCTGAACCCATCTGTGGAAAATCTCTTCCACAACATAATTGTTCAGGGACCACTCGTGAGGCATTAGGATAGCTCTGCTCAGCCTGTCAGCAATCACGTTGGACTTCCCCGTTATATGCGTTGCAACTAAAAAGCATTGGGAAGACACCACCCACTACCAAACTCAAAGTGCCTCTCTGCAAAGGGGGTATGATTTGGTTCCTTCCTGTTTGTTCAGGTACTACACTACTGACATGTTGTCTGAGTGGACTGCAATTGTCCCTAGAGGGAGAGAGCTCTGAAGTGCTTGCAACGCTAATAGCACTGCTCTCATCTCCAAGACATTGATATGCAAATGGGCTTTTGTACATTTAAGTTCAATCAGCTGAGATCCAAGATGGGTCTCAGGCCCCCTGTTCTTTTCAGCACCAAAAAGAATCTGGAGTAAGTCCCTAATCCTACTTGGTCTGTGGGGACAGGCTGGATGGCTCCCTTTGAAAGCAACTTTTTTATTTCTAAAGTTGCGGAATCCCTGTGACTGGGTGAAACGTCTGGGATTCTCTTTGATGGCAGGGGAGGAGAAGAGAAGGGAATATGATAATCTCTGGAAATTATCTTTAATAACCACTCGTCTTGGGTGACTTTTTGCCAGGCTTCTGAGTATAAAGAAATGTGACCCCGGACCGGCTCCAGAGACACAGTCGGGCCCTCCCTTCAGGAGTGCTGGTAGGGAGAACCATGAAAGGAATCACGGGGTCCCCCTGGTTACGCAGGCCTCCTCTGCCTCTAGGGCAGCGTCTACCTGAATTTCAGCCCCTCCTCTGCCTCCGGAGGGGGAATCACTTTGTGCGCCCTGAAAAAACCTCTGCGACTTCCTGAACCACATCTTCCCATCCTTCTGGCCCTTGGGGTAAGGTCTAGAAGGCATGAAAAAACGGACTTCCATGGCAGACAGGGTTTTTCCTTCCTGCTCGCACCTAGTGAGAGTGTCCTTTCACCTTGGTTCCAAACGATGAACCATTAAATGGGGCATTGGTGAACATAGGCTCTTTTCTAGTTTGTTCTTATTATTACTCCCTCGTAAATATTTAGGTACCTGTTCTAAAATTATAAACATATATTTTTTAAAATCACAATTAGCTTTATGTCTGTAAAATGCATGGTTACTGTCCTTGACATTAATAGAATAAAGATGTTCCTTTACTCTCTTTTGTAAACTTCTATCGGTCATACTGATATAAATATATTCATATCCTGAGCATATTGCCATGTAAATTAAATCCTCAGTTTTACAGTTAAAAACTCCAAAGATGGGTATAGTCTTCTCTAAAAACTTCAAATCCACAAATGGCCCTTCTATTACAAACCTACATATGGTACATAAACCACATCCATACATACCTTTATTTTTGTTAGTCAAAATCTTAGGGCTGCCAAAGTAGAATCATTTTGTAAAATGTTCCCAAGATTATATTTGTTTTTAAGTACAAATTTCAGGGCTTGGGCAACTACTTTAAATAAGTCACTATTGCCTTCAATAATTTTCCAATTATTACTGATAACTGAACAAATATCATAATTGTCCACTGTCATATCAAGGCAGCAGGCAACCATAAAATTGGAAAGTTCTCCATTTCTACTATTTTTATTCAAAGATTTATGGAGGATTTTTTATTTTAGGCTACAGCTGGATAAAGGCGAAAATGGAATCCAGAAGCTGGATGTTGCCAGTGTTCCATAGGCAGCCAGGATCTCAAATAGGAAACCTAACCTAAAAGGTTCCACATTAGAATGCTTTATAGACCTTAAGGGAGGCAAGAGAATAGGTAACTAGCACAGAATTAAAGTAGGCTTTAATGGAAGAACAGCCCAGTCCAAACTCAAAGATTTCAAAGCAGAAAGAAAGGGCTGAAGGAAACTGTCAGTTGTTGAAAGATCTATTTAATTTCTGGAAGCCCAGATGAACAAGCAGGACTATCTTGGCAAGTCTTTTGGACAGAGGGTCTTTGTGAGAAGGAAATGATGGAAACTATCTTTTCAGAAAAGGCAGGATTTTTAGCCATCGGTTGAACTGGAGAACCCATAGGCAGCCACCACTTGAGTGTGTGAAAATCCATATGGATTTCTCTGAAGGATAAGACAAATATTAAATAAAAAACTGCATACATAGGTGCTTCTGTAGATCAAATGAAGGTGACAGTAAAAACAGGACTGACTGTACCAGAAAAAAAGTCTATCTAAATAATCATGGCCTGCAGAAATTTAGCATTCTGGACAAATATTCATCATAGGAAATGGGAGAAGCACAAAAGTTGGTCATTAGTTGTAAACTAGGTCAACCTTGGCCTGAGTCCCCCATTCCCAAGGAGATAAATCAGGGAAAAGAAGTTGGGACATTTGAAATATGCTGAGACAGAAACATAATGGAGTGCCCAGGAGCTGGAGAATTCAAGTCACAGAAAGACCCATAACTAGTTTGTGAAGTAAAAAAGGCCAGTGGCCAAACCTGTCCAGTGCAGACTTGTCCTGGCCTAGAATGTGGGCTACTACAACAAAGCATTGGGTTGATGGCACATAGCCACACTCAATGCATCCAAACAGAAGGGATAAGGGTTTATCATGTTATCTGAAAGGATAAAGATGACTCTGACATAGGGGAGTCCTGAAAATCCAAAACTCTCATACCCAAAAATTCTGATGTGAACAGGGGATTCCTGAAGTGACTGAACAGAGTGAATGGTTTTGCCACTGTAATAACCTAATACTACCACAGATGCCATCTATGGTAACGGCAGCCAGAGGTGTCTCAAGATTGATGGGAACCAATCACTGATGTGGATGCCTTCAACAGACCCTGGACATTTGATTTAAAGTGAAAGCAGGTTGAGATGCTAGGACTACGGTACCTGAACTGTACACTGAAGAGCTCTCAAGTAAAACCTGGGATGAGGAAGCATAAAATATTAAGCTGTCAAAGTCTAAAGCTCTTGGATAAGTCTCATCTTCAAAAGACTGGTCTGAGAGAAAAGGCAACTGCTTGCTGGGGAGACAGCATCACAGCCTCTGGTAAAAATATCTGACAGAACAGTGTTTAAGGTGCACTCTATATATTAAGCTACTGAACTGAGAGTAAGTGGGACTTTGTTAGGTTCACAATTAACCCATGGGAAATTAACAGTTTGAGAAGAGATACCCTTTCATTCTTTACGTCAACTGGTGATGCAACAAAACAGCCCGCCACCTATATATGACCGTACCTCTCTGGAGAGCTGCAACTACTAACATGCACTTGGTCATAACAGCAAAGTGAAGAGTCCTGAGCTGGTAATGTCCATCTCTGACCTAGAACAGCAGAAACCTCTCTGACAGTCAATGTGGAAGTCGTCTTTGAGGTCGAAACATCACATTTATTCTCTGTGATCATTCAAAAAGTTACCCTTGGAATAAAAGTATTTAGGTCAGAAACAATATGGGTCTGAGAGTCTGTTTATTATTGCTGCCTAAAATAATATGGTATAATATCAAAACTTTTTATGGTCTGCTGATAACCCTTAGATAGCTGTTTTTATGAGAATGTTCAACACCTCTCTCTGCCTCTTGTTTCTGATGTAGAATATCTGCAAACGCTTGTAATGGAAATATGGGATGGGGATTGAAATAAAATTACATGGAATAATGTCTTAGTAAACTTGAGCAGAGCTTATAAATATCAATGTTTGGGCCAAGCACTTCACAGTTTGCTTACCATGAAAAAGGGAAGGTAGAGCCCTGACTGTAGTAAAGTATGCTACAGAAAGTAGAACAGATATATAGGAAGGTATATCTGTGTAAATATATATATAATGAAATATTCACCTGTAACATGGAAACTGTGGTCTGGATGGGATACCACGGTAGTCCTCCAAAAGAAATGTAAAACTGGAAGGAAGATATATCAAACTGTACCGGTTCAGATGAAAGAATGACCATGTCTGAAGGCAAACAGATCTGCATAAGGAGTTGCCCACTGTTGGTCAATTCTTGGAAGACTCTTGTTCAACATCCAGTCATGAGGGTCTGCTCTGGTCCTGCTCAGCTTGTCTACAACACTGCTTTGCTCTGAAAGAATGTAAGATGTCTGCAGGCAAAGTTTCTACTGCATTGCGAAATCTCAAACTACCATGGCTAGTGTGCGCAGTGGGTAAGATCTGGAAACCTCTTATTTATGTACCACATCACATCGATGATGTTTGTAATGACCTGAAGATGCCCTAGGGACTAAAGATGATATGCAGACATGACAGCTTTTAGGATTACTAACATGTCAATGTGCCTTTGTCTTGACTTCCGCAGACTGTACCTTCACTCCTATGGAAACAGCTCCCCAAGCAAAATTCTGTAATGAAAATAGAAGAGAAAGGCAAACACCAGAGTTTAGACTTAACTGATCTACCTACCACTCACATTTTACAAATTCCACAACTAGAAACTGAAAATTCAGAGGGTGTTAGGGCTGAGACCAGAATGATTTGTGAAACCACCGAATTTTCCTAGTCTAGTCCAGGCCAGTATATCATAAGAATCACAGAAGCTAAGAACTCCAGGATCCTGGCATATTCCTTGACAGAAACTGCAGAATGGAAAAACTCATTAACTGATCTATGTAGAGACTTGCTTTATCTAGAAGTAGAAAAGATTTCTATAGGGTTGCATCCAAGAAATACCCCAGAAACATTATCCTGCAAGTAGGAATGAGAAAATATCCCAGAATGTTCAAATGAGATGGTTGACTTGTAACAGGGATACCAGACATACTGAGGTTTCAATAAACATAGCACAGTTATCCAAATAAGAAAAAATGGGAATGCCCTGTATCCTGCAGTCAATAGGAACAAGGAATTTTGTAAATATCCTTCAGGTTGTTGACAGCTCAAAGTGTAATGCAGACAACTGAAAACGACAGACCAATGCAAAAAAATCTTAGTAAACACCTGAATTCCTTGTGAATTGGAATTTTATGATATGCATCCTTTAAGTTTAGAGTTTTCAGGTCAGGTGATTAAACAGGAGGAGAAACAGGTAGAAAGGATAGCATTTTGAATTCTGAGACCTTTCCAAAAGAGGCCCTAATTTTTTTTTTACACAAGACAAATTAAGGAGTTAAAATCTGTCCCCAGATTACCGGCGGGCATGTTTCTATGACTCCCTGGGACAGCAACATTTGTAACACTGGAGCAAACAAGGATGGCTGATTTATAGAAGTGAGAATGTCCTGAAAAGAGTGAAAGGATGACTCCCATTTATTTACATTTGTAACCTTGTTGGATAATTCTGAATAACCACCTGTTCGAAATTCTCAAGCTCCACTAGGAGAGCTGCCAATTCAGACTTTGGGATAGATTTAAAGTATTGCCAGGGTGGATGGGAAGTTGAACTAGAAATAAATCTGAAGTTTTTGGACTGTCCTTGGGAGAGGGGGCGGGGGTCACCTTTCTTTCTTGCTGGAAACTCCCTGCTTCTGGCTCTTAAAAGCCCATTTCCCAGAGTCTTTTGAGACTGCTTTTTTTTTTTGGGAGGAGGAACCTTTAGTGAAAGGAAAATCTGCAAATTTATAGAGAAAGAGGGCTGAAAAATTTGGGCATCTCCACGTGTACGTTTCCCTCTTTAATCAAATCTCTTAAGGACTGCAGCAGCTGAAGGGCCAAATAAAACATGTTTGCCAAACACAAAATTAAAAATCTTAGCCTGAACGTCTTCAGGAAGATTTAAAGTGTGTAATCAAGCAAATTTCCTCATCACAGACCCTAGAAATAGCTGCTCTAAAGAATGTTAACTGCGCATCATAGGAGCATTTTAAAGAATGCTTGGTTACCTGGTACACAGAAGCTGGAAATAAGTTAACAAATGCTTTTGTGTCTGGTGACTGCCAAGAGGCAGAAAACAGTTTTAAATTTTCTAAAGGTGTCAGTAAAAACTTAAACATGTGAGCTTAGCTGTTTAAATTCCTAAAAGTCAAAGTAGAAAGGAAAAGACTTTCTTCCCAAAACTATCAAAAGCCTTGCCATCTTTATCTGAAGGAACAGGGTTAGCATTAACAGTACTCATTGGTACATAGGTGTGCACTAGGCTAATGGCCATGGAGCCTTAACAAGCCATAGAAGTGCCCTGGCATCATGCCGCCTGACATAAGTTTCCAGTGCTTCTATCAAGTAGAGCAACTGGAGTGATCCCCGGGATGAACTTCCTATTTCCCATCCACTCATCAAGATTTCTCTTGAAGAGGGCCAGTGATGTGCTCTGCTTGACATGTATAGAAGTCTATTCCCAAGAGCAAGGGGTCTCTGGGTTATGAACCTGTCCCCCCAGCATGTTCTGATGATTGTAGTAATGAGGGTGAGGTCTCTGGAGAATGTGGTGTGGAAGAATTCGGATTTCTTTAGATGTAGCATTTCTAAAAGAGCTGGGTCAGACATGGCTTTGTAAGTAAAGCAGAGATCGCCTCTTAGTAGGCAATATGAAAGACAGAATAGCTAGAGTTTTTTGAGTCTGTCCGTGTAGGACATGTGTTTAAGGCCTAGGGATCCTCTTTGAGGAAGTACTTTTGTGGCCTTTCCAGCTGTTGCTTGTGACTAGTGAAGGTACATGCCATATGTGGCAATATACTTGATGATTGGCCTAATAAGGGAAGAGCAGAAAGAGATGATGACCTCTTTCTTCCTGGATGCAAAACCACTGGTAATGAGATGTGTCACACAGAAGGACTTTCTGACCACAGTGGCAATGTGGTGGTCAAATAAGAGGGTGCTGTCAACCTGTGTCCCATGCCTTCAGTGGGCTCCCATTGATGCGGTAATAAGTGGGAACTGAGTTTTTCCTGAAGGGGATGAGGACGCATTTTTTTGGCATTAAGCTTAAGGCCATGGTTTTGATACCAGACATCGGTCTCAGTGGGGCCGTTCTGTAGGATGTCTACATCACTTGGGGAGTTAATAATGGCTCCCAACTTGCAGTCGTCTGCGAACTTGGTCAACCAGAGTCCCTCCGTGTTGGCCTGGACTTCTGAAAAGTAGATGCCAGACAGGAGATGACCCAGGACTGATCCCTGTGGGACTCCACTCGTGACTGGTCTGCAGTCTGACTTGGAGTCCGCTACTTTCACACTGTGGGTTCTGTGAGCCAATTTGTAACCCGCACAGTGATATACAGGTTGATGCCTGACTTGGTGAGTTTATCAATAATTCCTGAGTGGGGAATGGTATCAAAGGCCTTGGCCAGATCGAGGTAGGCTGTATGAACTGCCTTGCCCTTATCCAGAGCTCTGGTGACTGACTCAAAGAAGTCAACCAGGTTGAGCAGGCATGATCTACCTTTCACAAAACCAAATTGCGTGAGATATAGAGTTTGGAGATTCCCTAAATCCTTGTTAATTAAGTCCATGATGATGCGCTCCATAGCCTTACATATCATACTCGTCAGGCTAATGGGGCAATAATTCCCAGGGTCTGTAGTCACTCCCCCTTTAAGGAGAGGGATGACTGTAGCAGTGCGCCATTCGGTAGGGACAAAGCCTGAGGTGAGGCTGAGACTGAAAAGGGCACACAAATGTGGTGCTAGTTCACTTTGTAGTTCATGTAGAACACATCCGGGGATATTGTCGGGTCCCATGGAAGCTGTATTCTTGGCCTTGGACAATGCAACTTTAACCTGTGCTGCAGTAATGCTGGGTGCCTGGCACTCCTCCGGTATTGTGATTGGTCCTTTAAGGGGGTGGAGGGGTAAAGCTGGCACTGAATCTGTCAGGCAGTATGTTGGCAATATCTGTTGGCTCAATATAGGAGGTACCATTGTGCAGTAACTCGGAGCAAACCTGGGTATTGCAGTGGAGATTCTTCATATAACTATAGAAGGCTTTGTGGTTGTTTTTAGTGTCTGCCGCAATTATGCCTTCATAGCTGAATTTAGAGGTTTTGATGAAGGATCTCAACTTTTTGCTGACGCTAAGGGAGTTTTTCCAGTCTTGGGACTTTACCTTTTTCTGCAACAGTTTCTTCCTTCTGTTGTAGAGTTTATTAATGGGAGGATCAGATCTGGGATTAGTAAAAAAAGAAATCTACGCATCTGAGGCACCTTATACAACCCAACAAACTTCTTAATTAAAGAAGGATGACTGTTAGTCATACTGCATCCTGGGGAAAATCATCCTCAGCGGCAGGCAAAACTGGAGGAACAGATGCAGGGTGTGGAAGTTTCAGTTGTATCAAATCATAGCATTTTTTTGATTAGAAGCAGGAATCTGTTGGCACAATTCTTTCATTTTGGCAACTGTATCAGAAAAAAAATGTTTTGTAATCTATCCATACCATACTTACATTCTTCTCCACTGTGTCCATGCTTCTGGATTCCAATAATGACCACCACTGCTTAACTCACGCCAAAGCTAAATGGCTCTCAGTACATTTGAGAGCCAAACTTCTACTAGGAACATTAATTCACAAAGCTTTTTCTCCTGAGACATTACCCCTTCACTCAAACATTTCACCAACCCCCCCCTAGAAATATATTCTCAGGCTTCTCTCTCAATCTCAACTCTCTCTAACTCCAAAAAAGTACTACTGCACAGACCATGCATTCTCCACCTTAGCACCTAAACTATGGCACACTTTCTCTCGGAGACTTTCAAAAGTACTCTGACATCAGACAACAGCTCAAAGGACACCTCTTCACCCAAGCGCTGCACTCACTCAGGCCATGTTACATGAACCCTGCAGCTCTCACACACACACACTCTAACACTATTGCATCATTCCTTATCTCATCTCGTCATCCCCTTTACTTATTGCATCGCATTCTACTCCCTTCTCTCTGCATTTCTCTCACATGTCTCTTCTGTCTGCATGTCTTTCACCTTTTCTCTGTCTTGTCTCCTTGGTATCCTTTCTTACTTCCATTCTCACTTGGCTCTTAATGTTTTCTTACTTCTCTATATGATATGCTGCTATCCCTGTAGCATAAGCCATCTCAGTCATTATGGCTATATCTTATCCATAAAGCTCTACAAATTGTTGCAGCAAGTTCTTGCATTTGTATCTTTAAATATATATACATACACGTGTGTGTGTGTGTGTGTGTGTGTGTTTAAGTGTTTTGTTGATTTGTGTGATCCTATCCTGGGTTTTTAATACAGAGTCAGGGTACAATTAAAGTTTGGTAAATTAGTACTGCTTCAATCATAAGACGTTTGCCAACAGTGCTCTTCTCAGTACCAGTAATGTGCCATGAATTTCTTCCTAATATAGTTAGATGCATTAGTAGCACACTTAAGTATGCTTGAAAATTCTCTCACCCCTGTTAGGCCTACTACTATTGGAACCATATGTCTGTCTTTATCCCACATTGCTCGGGTTTCTACGTGCATATTTTGGTATTTTACTACTGCTTCTTAATATATAGGACGATAATCACTACCTGTGTATTTCACTGATTAAGGATACTTCTTGTCCTGTCTTTAATTATTATTTTCTTGCTTAACTGCTTCATTCAGATGATCCCATGTAATAACTTCATTTTCAGTAATTCTTTGCAGGTTTTGTGGTTTGTTTCTAATGCTTCTCAGCTATCTTAATATTGTAGTGTCTGCACAATCGCCAATGCACGAAAAGTAAAGCTTACTACTTAAAGCAACAAAAAGCAAAGAAACAAAAGCAAAGAAACAGAAAACAATCTGCATTTTAATAAGAAATAAAGCAAGTGCTTTTTTAGGTATGTTACCAAACTTCTTCAGACAGAATTCAAAAGTACAACAGGACCATTAAATACTTTGCCTAAACAATCATGTGATGTAAGAATATGTCACATGTTACTGTAAAAATAGATCATATGAGTCATCAGAGAAGTAGGTCATATGATTCATCATGAGTCATCAGAGAAGTAGGTCATATGATTCAAAGAAAGCAAATCATGATGCAAAACAAAACATTCACAGAGACTTTTTTTGTTGTTGCTTCCCAATATAAACTATTATAAAAAACTACTACAATGAACACTAAAATTTACAAATAAGTATGCGTAAAAAATGACGTTGTAAAGAATAGAAAAAGTAGATAAAAACAGTTAAAATGTAATTAAAACATACTATTCTTCAAAAATCCGTGAACTATGTTGAAATCTATGAACTCCTGAAATATAACAACCACAAACTTTTAAGTTTCAACACACTAACCAAGGAACAGATCTCATTAAGGCCTGGTAAAACATAAGCCTGGCATCAAAGTTGCCAGGTCAATTCTAGCAACTCCAATTTCAAAGAAAAGGGGACTCAACCTCACATCCTTAACTGCTTGGTCAATCACTCGAAAAACAAAGGAGTGACCTGGGTGTAAGGTAACATGGTTGGCTGAGGCATTCTCAGTCTTCCCTTTTCTTATACTGTAGATATGTTTGTATAACCACTCTTTGAACTATCTATCGGTCTTGCCAATATAGAAACGCGGGCAGGCTTCACATTTAGCTAAATAAATTACACTGCAAGAAGTGCAGTTAAATCTGCCTTTTCTCTCATATCTTTGGTCCCTTATCACAAAATTATTGCCCACCTCAATATTGCACTTGATTCATCTGCTTTAACTGTATTTGTGTTTCCTACTACGTTATTACTAGGGACATTGACTACAACTCTGATCTGAGATATACAAGTATCCTTTTCTGTGCATTTAAAGTGTTTTTTTTTTATTGTGTCTGCTTTATTTTCTGAAAAAAAAAAATACTTTGTTTTCCGCCTTTCTAAGCTAGTATAGTCCAGTTTTCAGGTTAGTGCTGAATTCAGGGCTGTGTTACAAATCTGTTTGTCCATACCTTACTTGGATAGAAGGACGTTTCACTCTTCACCTGTGAAAGAGGGGAGCTTTGAGCAGCCTATCTGTCCTTGGAGGAGTGGATTCAGCCTAAAAATTATTAGCTTATTGGCAATTTTGGGCTAATTTCTCTCTCTCTCATTTCCATGCTATAAAATCCGCATTTGCCCGGTTTTGCACTCCAGGCAGCGCCAGCTAGCTAGGGTATAACTACTCCCGGCTCCACAAAGTCTCCTCTTCAATCTTTCCCTTGGAACTAGTCAAACTTTCAACTTAAGGACTCAAGCCATTCATTTCTCAGCCCGGCACTTGCTCAAAACTCATAGCAAGCACTTATAAACCCTAGCACTAGACCCCCTATACTGTAAAGAAGGACAAGGCACTCTATTCGACCTTACCAGCCAGTCAGTAAAACAGTTCACTGTACCTATCCAGGCATGTCCAAAGGGCAGTTTCAGGTGTACTCTCCAGTCCAACTGGTGAATCTGGGCATTTTGAGGCAATGTTACAACTGCCTCATGTACACAGACAACCCTCTCCTCCTACCATCAAACACTAATACATGCGAGAGATGCAATTATACAGCCAAACTGGAGGCTAAGCTCTCTCAACCCAAGACTGGATCAGACAGTCAAGAGGAGAAGGGAAATACTTGCATCACACCACCAGTCTCACACAGACACATTAAACCAGCACCAGCAAAAAAACGCAAATACATGAAAACATACTCGGAGGCTCTAAATAAAAATCTGCAAAAGCAACAGAGACCTCCAAAGCAGACATCCAAGCAACCTCCACCCCCCCCCCAACACAAACCATGAAACGCATGCTTCACAAAACCAGTGTGCCTCACAATCACAGCCCTTAAGGCAAAATAACATACCCAACACACTAGTAATAGGTGACTATAGTCAGGCATACTGACGTCCCACTCACTAGGCTGAATGAGGAGAAGGTTACTATTCGCTGCCTGTCGGGTGCCAGGATCTGCTACATAACACACCAGAAGTACAAATATGACTATCATTGTCCATATTGGTGTGAATGACCTGAGCTGTACCTCCCTGGACTACACGGAGAGAGACATGGAAGAGCTCTCTGATCACGTAGCCCAGGCCGGTATGACCCTGACCCAGAGTAGCATCCTGCCTCACCAATAATGATACCACGGTATAAAGAAAAAATTAGCAATTTCAACAAATAGCTAAGTTTCTGGTGTCATTCAAAGAGGATCCAGTGTCTCTCTGCCTGGGATGACATGCTCGACAAGCCACACTGCTTCACTAGAGACGGCTTGCACCTGTCACCCTTAGGCTTTTGAATACTGGCCAAGACTCTTGCCACCCCCATAGTGCCTTTTTAAGGCAAGGTTCAAAAGACAAACCCACTGCTGTAAATAGCACAAGTAACAAAAAACTGAGGGTAATGCTACTCAATGCCAGAAGTCTAAACCTCAAAATGCACGCACTCGAGGCACTCCTCACTATGGAGAACATTGATAAATGTGCAGCAACAGAAACCTGGTTTAAGGCTTCAGAGAGCACCCCAGCACTACCAGGCTACAACTCATACCATACATTTCAGCCACAGAACCCGGACCGAAATACAAAAGGTGGGGGCGTATCTATATTCATCAAGGACACCCACACCTCCATGTTAGTGGCACAGCACGATGCTTCAGAGATCATCCACGTGCAACTAACAATGGGCAAAACTGCAATTCAAATTGCAGCTTGCTACAGATCACCCACCATATTCCAGGACCCCCATTCCGCGTTTCTGGAATCACTGGGAAACATAAAGGTCCTACCAAACACCCTAATATTGGGTGATTTCAATCACCCAAACATTAACTGGGAGAAAGTACAGTTTTGTACCTACCATAAATGTAGATGTCTGAGAGGTATGCATCTGCAGTCCTAACAAATGGGTTGTCCTGCCTCAGGCAGCCCTTCGGTCGGCCGGATTCCAAAGTCTGGGTCTGGCCTCGGCTGATGTCGCACTTCACCCGACGTCATAACTGCAGTTCAGCGGGTATAAAGGCATCAGCCGACGCCATTTTCCTCAGTGTTTCTTGCCCCAGATGCCAGGTGCCCTCTAGGAAGGCTAAATTTGGATAAATGTAAAAGTTTCCAAATAACAGAGAGCAAATAAAATAAACATGTATATACATATATACAAACAAATACACCATAATAGATTCCCCCAGCTAGCTACAAGATGGGCAAATACCCTATGAGTACCACAGAGGGGAAGGAGGGAGGGTAATCCTGACTGCAGATGCATACCTCTCGGACATCTACATTTATGGTAGGTACAAAACTGTACTATGTCCTTCAAGGATGCATCTGCAGTCCTAACAAATGGGTAGAATACCATAGCCAAACTGGGGGAGGAGGTACTAATAAGATTATGGTGTAGTTAAGATCCCTTGCAAAACAGCAGTGGCAAAACCTGCTCGGGATCTGGAGTATAAGGGTAGATTATAATGCTTGGCAAATGTATGCACGGAGCTCCAAGTAGCAGCCTCTAAAATGTCTTTGGTAGCCACTCCTCGTAAAAAAGCTGTAGTAGTGGCTGTAGCTCTTGTGGAGTGAGGTCTGATGTTTTCTGGAGTTATCTTTCCATGGTAAGAGTAACAAAATCTAATGCAATTTCCTATCCACTTTGAGATTGCATGTTTTGAAATTGCTTTTCCTTCCATTCCTGTTGCATATGCTACCAGGAGCTGGTCAGTTGTTCTATTGCTCTTGGTTCTGTCCAGGTAGTAGCGCAATTGCCTATGTACATCCAAGGTATGTAATAGTCTTTCTCCCCTGTTCTGTGGGTTGGGGAAGAATGTAGGTAGGTGGATAGCTTGGTTTAAAGATACCCTGGAGACCACCTTTGGCATAAAAGTAGGATTAGTTCTCATGGACACTCTATCTTGATGGAAGATAAGGAAGGGCTGTACTGCCATTAATGCCTGTAATTCAGAAACCCTTCTTGCTGAAGTGATTGCAAGCAGGAAAGCAGTTTTCCATAAGTACTGTAATTCTGCTGTTGCTACTGGTTCAAAAGGAGGGAGTGTCAACTTTTCTAGCACAAAGTTCAAGTCCCATGCGGGCAATGGTGGCTTCCTTGGTGGCTTTACATTTTTAATTCCTCTCAGAAACTGCCTGAGTAGAGGATGAGAGAAGACTGGAGGGTCCATGTTGTATTCTGCTGAAATAGCTGATGCATGAATCTTAATGGAAGAATAGGACAGGCCATTGTGGAAAAGTTCTGCCAAGTATTCCAGGATGTTAGCTATGTTTACCAGTGACACATTTTCTCCTTTTGCTGCACTCCAAATGAGATATCTTTTCCATTTTGCTGAATAAGTTTTCCTTGTTGAGGGTCTGCGAGCCTCCAAGATAATGTCTTTAACCCTTTGAGATAAATCTGGGTTATTTTGTCTTATGCAATGTTCCAGGCAGCTAGCTGCAGCGTTTTTAAGTTTGGATGCAGGGTTTGAAGTTGTTCTGTGTTAGCAGTAAGGGAACTAGGGGCAGAGGCCATATTTGTTCCCGAGACATACTCCTCAGTAATGGGTACCAATGCTGCCTCGGCCAGTCTGGAGCTATCAGGATGATCCTTGGGCGGTCTTCTTTGATCTTCAATAGCACCTTGTGCATCAAAGGAAGAGTTGGGAATGCATATGCTGTCAGGTTTTCCCAACTGAAAGATAGGGAGTCCACCTTCCAAGCCAGTGGGTGGTATGTCCTTGTGCAGAATTTTTCAATTGGTGGTTGTGTGGGGATGCGAATAAGTCTATTTCTGGAAGTCCCCATTTCCTTGTAATGGATTTGAAGATGTCTGGATGCAGCATCCATTCGTGGGCATCCGTGGTAGTTCTGCTTAGGATGTCTGCTAGTATATTTTCTTTTCCTGGTACAAATATTGCCTGGAGCTGAATGTTGAAGCTCAGGGCCACATTCCAGAGGTCCATTGCCATCCGGCATAGAGGGTATGAATGTGTGCCTCCCTGTTTGTTGATGTACCACATAACTGTGGTGTTGTCCGTCCTTATCAGCAATTGACCCTGTTGAAGAAACGGTCTGAATGTCTGAATTGCCAGTTTTACTGCCAGCATCTCCTTTTGATTTATGTGTAGGTTCAGCTGGTCTTGAGTCCATAAGCCTTGTATGCACTTGTCCAGCATGTGTGCCCCCGACCGAGGTCTGAGGCGTCCGTGGTGATAGTCTGGCTTGGTTGAGGGCTGTGGAAGGGCAGTCCTTTGTTCAATTGACAGGCCTGAGCCCACCATTGGAATTCTTGCTTCAGGCATGGAATTATTGGAATTTGGGTTTCTAGGCTGTGCTTGTGCTGAGACCATAAATTCCTTAGGTACCATTGCAACTTCCTCATATGTAGTCTGGCATGTGGAATCAATATTATGCAGGATGCCATGTAACCCAGGGCTTGCAGGACTTTCCTTGCTGTTAGCTGGTTCTGCGTTGTTAATGCCATGAAATAGAGAGGAAGGTGCTTCTGCTTTTCTGCTGTGAGGGATGCCATTTGATTTGATGTGTCCAGTTCTGCACCCAAGAAGGTTATCCTTTGGGATGGTATCAGCCTTGACTTTTTTATACTGACTGTGTATCTCAGGGCTTGCAGTAGATGAATGACCTTTTTCAAATCTTTTGCTAATTTGTTTTTGTTGTCCGCTTGTAACAGGCAGTCGTCCAGGTAAGGGTAAATTTGAATTCCCTGAAGCCTGCAATGAGCAATTACTGATGCCAGGCATTTCGTGAATACTCTGGGCACAGTAGATAAGCCAAAGGGCAATGCTGAGAATTGATAATGCTCTGATCCTGCAAGAAATCTGAGGTATCTTCTGCAATTTGGTCGTATGGGGACGTGCAGGTATGCCTCCTTGAGATCTAGAGTTACCAGCCAAGACTCCTTGCCCAGCATGGGAAGAAGCTGCTGTAGGGTCAGCATCTTGAATTTTGGAACAATGAGATATGTGTTCAGAGCGGACAGGTCGAGAATAGGTCTCCATTGGTTTTCTTTTCTTGGCACCAGGAAAAGTCTGGAGTAAAATCCTTGCCCTTGTTCCATAGACGGTACCTTTTCTATAGCTCTCATCCTTATTAAGTGGTCTATTTGTTCTAGAGCTTTTGTCTCTTGATTTGGAGGTAGGTTTGGCATTCATCTCTTCCTTGGTAGAGTATGGAAGTGAAACCTGTAACCTTTGTCTATTGTCTGTAAAATCCATTTGTCTCCTGTGATGTAATGCCAGTTTACTGAAAATAAGGCTAGCTTTCCGCCTAAGGGTGCTTCTAGTTGTTCCCTGGTAGGCGGTCTCAGAGCCAAGTCACTGTGATTGTCCTGTGGAAGTGGTAGTGGCTGGATCTGTGGCAGTACTTCGCTGGTTGTTAGGCTGCCAGTGACGTCCCCTGTAGGCACCTCTGGATTGACCCCTGCCTCTTGGGTGCCTATTCCTGCCTCTCTGTGCTCTGGTGGTGTCTGGAAAGGACCAATTCTTGGAAGGCCAGTTCCTACTAAACCTTGGAGGCTGGACCTGTAAGAAATCCTTGACTGTCTGGAAAGATTTTGCTTTCTCTTCCACCTTCTTCAGCACCTGCTGTGCAGGGGAGCCAAACAAATTGTGCTTATCCATGGGAGCATCTAGGAGCTTTGATTTTACATGGTCTGGTAAGGACTGCTCTTTTAACCATGCATGCCTTCTGATCACTGTACCAGTCATAGCTGATCTAAAGGAAGCCTCCAGTGCATCATAGCCGCATTTTAAGGAATGATTACTGACCTGCTGAATGTTATGTACCATTTCCTGAAGAGACTTTTTGTCTAATGGTTCAGGCGAGGACAGTTTTTTAGTTAACTGATCTAACATAAATTCCTGATACTGAATCATGTGGAATTGACAGTTTAAGGCCCTAGCCGAAAGAGTAGCAGAAGTATAAACTTTTACCCCATCTCTAAGGCCCTAGATTCCCTTTCAGAAGGGTCGGGGTTTTGGCTGAGGTAGCTGCCACCGCCCTGGGTTCCTGGGAAATAGTTCCAGGACCTGCAAAAGGCGCCTTACACAAATGATAATGTGTGTCCGAACCCTGTAGTACCTGTCGGGCTTAGCAGGGGCCGGAGGAAGTGAATCAGGAGCAGTACAAGCATCATTAAATGCATCATCCACAACAGTAAGTACTGGAGGAATGGCTAAAGGCCTATGCTGTGGCAAATGCAAAAAGGTCCTAAGCCTTTTCCTAGAGTCTGAAAAATCCTGGCCCTGCCATTGAAATTGTTCCCTCATAGCATGCACGGTTTCCCCAAAGAAAATTCCTCAGGCGGAGAGGCAGAAGGAATAGAGTCTTCTGCATCAGAGTCCTCATAAGGAGAATAAGGGCCTTCTGGAGGGTTTGTATTTTCTGAATCATCAGAGGAGTAATCTGAAGAAACTGGCTCAGGGGGCTCTGCTCTAGGCCTCTTCTCTGGAGGTGGGTGAGAGGCCCTGTCAGGGTGAGGTTGGGATCCCCTGATCAAAGAAATGAGATCCTCTGCTAGACTAAGCATTTGAGTACTAGAGCTAGGCCTGTGAGAGGGGGTCTTAGCAGGCACAGTCTTGGTTGATTTTGCTGCTTTAGCCCTGGCAAAAGCCTTAATCGACATGGATGCAGGGGGCCTAGCAGCTCCACGTACAGGAGTAGATATATCTAAAGGGATAGTATCAGATAAATCCTGTGAACCTGTAAGAGCAGGTGGAATTTCAGTAGCAGATTCAGCCATGCTGGATGAGGCCTCAGTAGGAGGCAAGCTATCGGCCGAAGGAAGAACCGAGGACTCTGTTTCAGCCGAAACCGAGACACTCGCGGTTGACAACCGCAGTTTCGGCCGAAACCGCGGACCGCGAGTGTCGGTCCTTTTCCTTGCGCTTTTTAGCTAATTGTGAAGTCGGAGTTTCCGACGGCATGTTGTAAGCAAAAGCGGAGCCGAAAAACTCCTCAGCAAATTCTGACCGACGTCTAATTGTCCGTCGGTTGAAAGAAGCACAGGCTAGACAAGCTGCTACGTCGTGGTCTGGGCCTAAACAAGGTAGGCAGTAAGAGTGGAAATCTTTATGAGGTATTTGTTTCCCACAAGTTAAACAGTTATTCACTTTTTCTGACATCGGCTGAGGCAAGAAAGAGTCCCCAACGGGGTACTTAGCTTTTTAGAAGTCTTCGGTAGTAGCAATCTCTGGTTCTGACCGACCGGCACTTGCGAACAGCTTCTGCTTCGGGCGCCACGCAGCAAGAAAGACTGAGGAAAATGGCGTCGGCTGATGCCTTTATACCCGCTGAACTGCAGTTATGACGTCGGGTGAAGTGCGACATCAGCCGAGGCCAGACCCAGACTTTGGAATCCGGCCGACCGAAGGGCTGCCTGAGGCAGGACAACCCATTTGTTAGGACTGCAGATGCATCCTTGAAGGACATCTACTCAAGTACCAACTCTCTTGCCCAACATTTCCTAGAATTTATAAACTCAAACACCCTGGATCAACTGGTCAACACTCTCACCAGAGGTGACAACATACTGGACCTGGTCATCACCAACATGGGTGACTGGTGCTCAACAGTGGAGGTCAACCCCTTGCTGGTTAGATCTGACCATAAAGAAATCACTCTGGATATCCACATTCCGCCCCCACCCCCGGACAAGGAAACCACCGTGAAAAACTTTTCAAAAGCAAACTTCATGTTACTTAAGACCGAGGTGGAAAGTTTCAAAGCCCCCATGCTACAGGATAACGCTGTCCAAGCTGCAAAATCCTTTACTAATGCATTCTACGGGCACCTACAAGAATGCATGGATCGTGCTATCCCACGCAAAACCAAGACTCACTCCTACAAGAAAAGGAAACCAGTCTGGTGGACCCCTGCTATAAACAAGCTATACAACAGGAGGAGGAAACTAGTATAGAAGAGATTAAAATCCCAAGAAGTCAAGACATCCCTGATCAGTATCAGCAAGAAACTATGATCCCTCATAAAATCATCCAAGGCGAGCTTCGCAAGAAAATTTGCCAAGGACTCCAAAGATAACCACAAGGCATTCTTTAGCTATGTCAAGAATCTAAGTGGCAATGCTCAGATCTACTAGGAGTTAGTGCAGAATGGCACAAAATGCACTGAACCGACAGATATCGCCAACATTCTGGCAGACAGGTTCAGTGCAAACTTCACCCTACTCTCATCCCCAAAAGGGCCCATATCCATACCAGAAGAATGTAGAGCCGCTGAAATCACAGACACTCAGGGTAAAACAGCCCTCTCCAAAGCCAAAAACACAGCATCAATGGGACCGGACAGTGTCCCAGGCTGCTTCCTACATGAGCTCAAAGACAAACTAATCCCTCACCTAAACACATTGTTTAAACTCAGCCTATCCACAGGCTACATATCCATAGAGTGGCACACAGCAACAGTTATTCCGCTCCACAAAGGTGGAGCCAAAAACAGACCCCGGGAACTACCGCCCTATAAGCCTGACTAGCTTGGTCTGCAAGGCTATGGTTTGCATCATCATGGAACTCATTAACAGAGACATTGGGAACCTCCAAACACTGGACCCTACCCAGTTCGGCTTTGTTAAGGGCAGATCATGCCTCCTAAATCTGGTGGACTTCTTTGAAACAGTTACCAAGGCTACAGATGAGGGAAAGGTGGTACACAGCCTACCTTGACCTCACAAAGGCCTTCAACACTATTCCCCATTCTGGTATTATAGACAAGCTCACCAGCCTGAACATACTATGTCACAAGATGGGTTTGCCAGCAGGCTCATGGACAGAACCCACATGGTGAAAGTTGCGGGAGTTAAGTCCGACTCTAAACCGGTTACAAGTGGCGTTCCCCAGGGCTCAGTCCTAGGACTCTTCCTGTTTGGCATACATTTCTCAGCGGTACAGGCAAGCACATGAGGACTATGGCTGACCAACTTCGCAGACGAGTGCAAACTAGGGCTATAATTGACTTTCCGGCTGACACTGACATCCTCCAAAAGGTTCTCACTGAGCAGATACCTGGTGTCAAAATCATGGCCTCAAGCTAAATGCCAAAAAGTGCATAGTCATCCCCTTTGAAAAAAACAAAGTACCCACAAACTACCACATAGGTCGTAGTCCCCTAAATACGAAAGATGTAATAAGGGATCTGGGGACCCAAGTAGATAGTAATCTCTCCTTTGATAATCACATTGCCAAAGTGGTTAGAAAATCCTTCTATGTGGCCCACCTATCACAAAAGGTTCGCATCCAGATGAAAAGTTGTCATTGTGCCTCTCTACTCATCAGACCCATCAGAGTACAACGCCCCATTTGGGATGTACCTTACAAAACACCTGCAAAAGCTGGAAAGAGCACAGAAGTACCTCACCAAGAGGATCACTGGCCTCAAACAGATGCCCTATGCAGCTCGACTAAAGAAACTCCAGCTGTACTCTGTTGCATACCGCCTACTCAGAAGTGATCTCTGCCTGACATACAAGGCCATGTCCAACCCAGAATTGATGGACATGCCCCACCTAAAGAAAACCATATCCCCTCGAGCCACACGCTCTAGGGATATAAACCTCATCACACAATAAACAGGACATGCTGGATGGATAGATTCCTGTCCCAGAGACTTCCCATGCTTTGGAACTCGCTAACACACTTCAAGAGAAACCTTGACGAGTGGATGGGAAGTTTACACCGGGGATCACTTCAGTGGCTCTGCTGGACAGCGGCACAGGGAACTAATCTAAGGGGGTGTCGAAAGCCAACACATTCTGGCTAGGCTTATAAATGCCTTTGGGCAGATAGCCTAGTACCTACCTATGAACCTATAATATGTCTATAATAAGGGCATGCTTCACATTTACACATCCCTTTTATTCTGTGGTTAGGTCTACCATATCAAATTCCAACAAACTCTTTAAATTTTGGCCCTTTTTAAAAACAAATTTAGGTTTAAAATTCTCTATATCATAAAAGGTCACGTCCAATGAAAGAATACTCCAATTCTTCATGATAATCTGTTTAATACCAAGGGCATCTGTACTGTAAGGAGTAATAAACAAAGGAACACTAGCAAAAGGTTATCTACTGTATACTTCATATGCTCGTGCTGGCCAGATGGTACATGGGGAAAAGCTAGATTGTGTAAAATTGCTTTGTAAAAGCCATGTGCCCGTATTGAAACCACTTCTTGCCTTAGTTCATCCAATAATACTAAGGGGTATTCCCATTTTAAAAACATGTTAACCAATACGTCACATTCACTCAAAAAATATCCTGTGCGGAAACCATTCTAGCTGCCTTCATCACTGACCTCCTTCTGTTGAATCGGGTGGGCACTGGAAGAGTGTAAAAAAAGAGTTTGAGTATGTTGCTTTTCTAAACATTCTAGCTTTATACCCATTATTAACACGATCTTTCATTAATTCAATGTCCAAATAGCAAATTGAATCTTTAGTAAATGAATGAGTGAAGTTTAAAAATTGGGTGGAGTCATATAAAAACTGCAAAAATTATTTGGCCTGTGTTTCCTCACCATGGAATAAAACAAAAATGTTATCCAAAAAGGGAGTATAAAATTTTTACCATGCCTGAAGACAAGTTGTTAGTGAATACGAACCGTCTTTCCCAAAATGCCATGACCAAATTCATGAAACTGGCACCACAAGGGGAGCCCTAGGCTACCCCTTTCTTTTGAAGGAAGTACCTTCCTTTAAACTCAAAAAGTTATTAGTTAAAATGATGTCTAATAATTTTAATAACAATCTCCTCATTGGTCACATTCCTAAATCTTAACATCGAACAGACCCACTCAATCCCAACATCATGGGGAATCGTGGTGTACAGATCTTTCACGTCTACTGTTATTAAATTGAATTCCTCATATACCAAATTATTAACATTCTCTAGGAAAGACCAAGAGTCGCTACATATTTGGGCTCCCTTGTCGACATTTCTTTAAACAACTATCCATGTATCTGGCCAGAGGGTATGTGATACAGTTCCTACTATTCACAATAGGCCTAAAAGGTGGATTAGTCACATCTTTATGTATTTTTGGGATTCCAATTATTATTGGAATTTGCAGTGCTGGAATAGAAAAATAATTATATATCAATGCTGATTCTAGATTAAATAAACAAATCATTCACATAGATTTTTATCCTGCTGTAAGTATATTCAACTCATTCAAAGAAACAAGCTCATAGTTAACATCGGATAACATTTTATTACTATATTCCTCTATTTCCATGAACACAAGCCCCCCCCCCGTCCGGTTTTATAATACACACTCCACTCATTTTTAACAACTGCAAACCTTTCAAATCGTTCAAAGAAAAATTGCTTAAGTCCTTACAATTGGAATTCACCAAAGAAAACATATTTCTAACATCCAACTCACAGATTTGTTCAAATAAAGAAATAACTGGGATCAATGGTGGATTATACACACTTGCCACCCTGAACTCAGATGGATTAAAAGCTTGACCTTTTAATATAAATTGCAAATTCAGTTTACAAGTGAATAACTTCAGGTCAGTTAAAGTTCTGGCCAAATCTCCATGTCGAGATGGCACAAAAGTCAAACCTTTGGCTAATGTATCAGCCAAGGAAAAATTCACATTCAGAACAAAATAATTGAAAATGTTGAAATCCCCCTCCGTGTTTTTAATATTAACAATACAAGTCTCACCTTCAAGGCTCCTCATTAAGTTATCTGGTATAATACCACAATAGTCTGTCACCTCCTCGTCTGTCCCCAATTCCGTTGATTCTTGTGCCAACTGCTTTTCCTCCTTTCCAACGAAAATCTGGTTGCACTTGTGGGAAATTTGAATGATTCGCCTGCTCACCCCTATTTCCACCATTACTTTGGTTGTGTTGATTGGCGAACGTCTAGGCCCACTCACAGCTTCCTCAACTGGAGTTCTGGCAGCAGCTGTGTAACTACTTTGAGCAACATCATTGACCAGGTTATCGCCCTCATTCGTTCATAGGGAGGTTCATAGGTAGGTAACAGGCTATCGGCCCAAGACCTCAAGCAAGCCTAGCCGATAAGGTTCCCCTGGCTAACACCTCCCAAGAAAGTTATTTTCCTGTGCCCCTGTCGAGCAGAGCCACAGAAGTGATCCCCGGGGTGAATCTGTTGCTTCCAAATTAGGGGCTGGGGACTCCCTCCGATTCCACTGCTGCGAGGTAGGCAGGGGAGGATAGGCTGTACCATTAATTTAATCTAATTAGTCATGCTTGATCTTTTTTAATTTCACTGCCTTACACTTTACAATATGGTGATCAATGCTCGAACACACTCAGGCATTGTAAAATTTTATACTCGCTTTTTGGATGACATTTGTGTTTTATTCCATGGTGAGGAAACACAGGCCAAGGAATTTTTGCAGTTTTTAAATCATTATCAGCCCCCTTTTCCCCATTTTTCTACATGGGGTCAGGGTATTGTGTTAACTGTCGTCAACTCTCTCGATTCAGTGCCACACACCTGTCTTCTTCAACACTCATGCCTAACTGTCACAGATCTTTCACACAATCCATCCACCTCTTTTGCTGGACATACTCACTTCCTCCTTCTTACTGTCTGTCTCAAATCTTCCTCACCAGATTGTCTTCTGCTTTTCTACATGTGCCCAAACCATCGTAATCTGTTCTCTTTGATCTTTACTGCAAACTGAGCTACTTTGGCTTCTGCTCTTATGTCCTCATTTCTTCACCTGTCCCACAGTGTGCATCCTACCACCTTTCTCCGGCACTTCATTTCCATCACCTTTAGCTTCTTCAACTGTTCTGCCTCTACTGTCCAGATTTCTATACCACACAGTAGTACTGGTCACACCACTGTCTTGTACACCTTACTTTTCAACTTTTTTGGCATTCTTCTGTCATAGACTACACCTGATACTCTATGCCAGTTGGCTGCAGCACCTCTGATTCTAGCTTTGACCTCTTCATTCAGACTACCCTTCTCCTCAACTACTCCTTCCAGATACTTGAAGCTGTTTACCTGTTCCACTATCTTCCCTTCTATCTCTATTCTCAGCTTCTGCTTTCCCCAATTTGCTTCCATTACCACCATCTTTATCTGTGCTTAGTTTCATCCCATGTGCCTTCAGATTTGCATTCCATTCTCCTATCCTTTGCTGAAGTTCTAGCTCAGAGTCTGCCTGTACTGCCACATCATCTGCATACAGCAGCTTTGTTGATCCATCCCCTCCAACCTGTTTGCTAATGTAGTCCATCACCGGTATGAACAGCAGTGGGCTCAGAGCTGAACCCTGATGGACACCCACTGGGAACCCCTATGTGAGGCCGAACACCGTCCATATTTGAGTAATCGGGTCCTTGTACATAGCCTGCACTAATTCTACCTATGTTTCTGGGACTTTAAACCTCCGCAGTACTGCCCAGATAGGCTTTCTTGGGACCTTGTCATATGCTTTCTCCAAATCTAGGAAGGCCCAGTTGGACTCTCTTCTCATCTCTAGCTTCTTCTCAAGTATCTGTCTCAATGCAAACATCGGGTCAGTTGTGCTGCATCCTGATCTGAATCCAAACAGCTCATCTCCCCATCTCACATTCTACTACTCTGCATATCAGTTTATCAATCACCCTTCTCCAGAACTTTAAAGCAGTGTGATAGAAGTTTGATGCCTCTGTACTGCCCACAGTTGTGGATGCCCCCTTTGTTCTTGTACACTGGCATGAGTATGCTTATTCTCCAGTCATCTGGGATACGCCTTTCTCTCCACACTGCTATTAGTACCCTCAGGAGCCATTTCTCCCCTCTCTCACCCAGCATCTTTATCATATCTGCTGTGACCTCCTCTGAGCCTGCTGCTTTCCCCGACTTCATCTTCCTCAGTACTGTTCTTACTTCTTCTAGGGTGGGCTTTTCTTCTCTCATTGTAGGCTGTTTCTGGGGCAGTACAGCCTCTGTGGGGTTTTCTTCATTCAGAAGCTGCTGAAAATACTTCCATCTGCCTTTGATGTCCTCTGGGCTGGTGAGCAGGTTGTTGCTGGAATCCCTTATGAAGGGTGTCTGACTATCTTCTTTATCTTTCTGTCTTTGCCTTGAAACCTGATATAGTTTCTTTGTGCCCCTTACTGAGTCACTTTCCAGAAGTTGGTAGAGTGCCTCTGATGCCCTATTCTTTGCTATTGCAACTTCTTTCTTCGCTTCTTTGTTAGCCAACCAGTAGTCCTTCCTAGCCTGGTCAGTCTTTTCCATCTCCCAATTCGTCCTGCAGTCCTTTTCTCTTCTGATATCTTCCTGGACTTCTGCATTCCACCACCAGCTTTCCTTATGTACCTTATTTTCATACCTGGCTCAGCCACGTATCTTTTCTGTAGTCCTAACACATGCTGTTTTGAGGCACTGCCATTCTTCAACTCCACCTTCCTCCTCTTCTTGGGGTGCTAGAGCCTCGAGTAATTCCTTTAATTGTTGTACTTTCTTCTCCAGTCAACTTCCAGGTCTTCAGCCTGGTCTCTGTTGACCTTAGAGCATTCTCTGACCAGTGCTTGCAGCTGATTGTAGCAATTAGTGGTTTATGTTGTGGGCTGACTGTTTCACTGGGGATGACTTTGCAATCATGGATTCTGCCCCGATGCCTTTTCCTTACTAGGAGGAAGTCTACCGGAATTGCATGCTCACTACTCTTGTACGCGATCTTGTGACAGTCTCTCTTTCTGAACCGTGTGTTGGCTACTATCAAGCCACTTGCCAGACAGAAGTCTAGAATGGCTTCTCCTTCTTTATTCCTGTTGCCCCACCCATGTGGACACAGGCAGTCTTCATATCCTGTTCTGTCTGTCCCAATATGTGCATTCAAGACCCCCATTATCAACACCAATTCAAGTTGTCCTGCTTTATCTAGTAGGTCCTGCAACTGCTGTCTGAATGTACTCTCTTCCTCACTATCACAGCCCTGCTGTGGGGCATTGGCTAAGATTATGAATACTACCCTATCATTACACTGGAGTCTGAACTGCCATGACTCTGTCATTAATTCTGTTGATATCTTTTACTGCCTTCAGAAGCCTCTCACCACAATTCCTACACTATTTCAATCCTGCCTTCCACCTAAGTAGTAGACCCTGGATCCCAAGCCAAGTTGCTTTGCTGCACTGCCCTTCCATATCGTCTCCTGGATACATAGGATGTCCAGCCTCCTCCGTATCATCATGTCATCCACTTACAAGCTACGCCCTGTCAATGAACCTACATTAAGCGTAACAATTCTCAGTTCATGTTTGGCAAGTTGGTTGATTTTACGTCCAGCTTTTGCTCAACACAGCTATCCCAGGTAACCCAGGCTGGGCAACTAGACTCCAGTCAGCCAGCAGCTTATTGACCCAGGGCTGCTGGGCTTTATGGCAGGCACACACTGGCCAACAGGGGCACATATACCCCTCCCACCATTAGCACAGGCCCCTGGCGTGGGTCAGAGTAGGTTGGGTCCTCAACCCACTTATCACATTAACTACCCATGCCCATTTTTGCCGACATTAGTCAACATTACTGAATCACCTAGAGCCATATTTTACACCGAGTGGCTAGCCCTGCCATGGCGCACAGTCTGATCTGTGTTCTCCTATCCTGACGATACTGCGCACCACAGTAGATGCCCAAAGCGGTTTTGTCTGTGCAACTCTTCCCCCCTATAGGGCACCATGTAGAGTCTGTGCTGCTGTCCACAGCTCCATTCACTTGTGAGTTTGAGATGTTTTTCGGACATGGGAGAAACCCCATGGAAACACAGGGAGAACATACAAACAGGCACTGGTCAGGGGTCAGGATCGAACCTTGTGCATGGGACAGGAAGACCTTAACCACTAAGCCATCTGGTTTTTGCACCTTTTAAATGACTCCACCCAATTTTTAAACTTCACTCATTCATTTAGTAAACATTTAATTTCCTATTTGGACATTGAATTAATGAAAGATCATGTTAATAATGGGTATAAAGCTAGAATCTTTAGAAAAGCAACAGACTCAAACTTTTTTTACACTATTCCAATGCCCACCCGATTCAACAGAAGAGGTCAGTGGTGAAGGGTCAAGCTTATACGGGCAGCTAGAATGGTAACCGTACAGGCTGATCTTTTGATTGAATGTGACCACTTGGTTAACATTTTTTAAAATGGGGATACCCCTTAGTATTATTGGATGAACTAAGACCAGAAGTGGTTTCAAAATGGGCACATGGCTTTTACAAAGCAATTTTACACTATCCAGCTTGCCACCAAGTACCATCTGGCCAGCATGAACATATGAAGTATACAGTAGATACACCTTTTGTTAGTGTTCCTTTGTTTATTACTCCTTATAGTATGGATGCCCTTAGTATTAAACAGATCATGATGAATAATTGGGATCTTCTTTCATCGGATGTGGCCTTTTATGATATACAGAATTTTAAACCTAAATTTGTTTTCAAAAGGGGCCAAAATTTAAAGAGTTTGTTGGAATTTGATGGTAAACCTAGACCCAGAATAAAAGGGATGTTTAAATGTGAAGGGGTGCAGAATCCTCTCCTCCGTGGAGTAGGGGAAAAAGGTAGGTAAATGAATAGACTGGTTGGAGGATAACTCATTTACCACTTTAAGCATAAAGGCAGGGCTGGTACGGAGAGACGCGGTCTCTGTGGGACACTAAGAAAAGAGAAAAAGCCATAAGGGCCTGCAGTTCAGAAACCCCTCTAGCTGAGGTTAGTGCAAGCAGCAAAATAATTTTCCAGGACTATTATTTCAAGGAAGCAGTAGCTGCTGTCTCAAAAGGGGCTAGAGTCAGTTTCACCAATACAGACTTAAGATACTGGGGTGTCTCATGTGAATGACGCCTTTTAAGAATTGTTTAGCCTCAAATCTAGAGGCTAAAGGTGGAGAAAGAGACAAACACACAGAAACAGCTGACAAGTGCATTTTCACTGAAGAGTAAATTAACTTATTACATTCGAGTGATGCCTCCAGGACGTCTCTGGGCTCAAATATTACCTGTTCATATCTGCATCAATAATTCTAAAACCATGCTATGTACAAGGTTTTAAAAGATTTCATCTTTAAGTTTACACAGTGGCAAACTCAACTGCATTAATATTTGCTGTCTATTGCAGGCAAATTGATATTAACTGTTTTTAATTATACTAATTTAAATAGATATAATTTCACATTTTTCTAAACATCTCAACAACCAAGTAACACAGACAGAACTCCAGAGCTCATATGAAAGCTTTCAGCTAGATGAATACGTTACTGAAAGTATGTGTAACTTGAGTGGCTGTTGAGATATTGTAAGTTTACAAAATATTACAAATGCAATTGCTGCTGTGCTTACTGTGACATACAAAATACTGTTTACGACCTAGAACCTAAAGAATTCTACCACTATAAAAATAACTTATGCTGAAGAGTTTGCCATTTACACTTCTTTCATAACCCCTATGGTTCCAGAGATATGAACATTGAACACTTGTTTGAAATGTGAGGACATAACTTGATTTTTTCAAAAGGATTACGCTCCGCCCATTGGAAGTTACAGTGCAAACTTCCTGAGATCCATTGGAGAGATCAAGTTAAGTCAGCATCCATCAATTCACACAGGAATGAGAACACCAGTGGGACTTCCACTGTAACTGGATCCTGGTCACGAGAAAGACACCAAATTGAAAATCTCTTCCACTTGCATACAGAATAAGTCATGCATTCACCATAGCATTCCATATGAGTTGCCCATCTCGCCTTCATTCTGTACTTGTGGGTTTGGAACCGATCTTCGGTTCCAACTTGGCTGTTTACAAAAGCTCGAGGTCTCTAACCAGCTCGTGGCGTACTCTCTATCCCATGATGCTCTAGGGCATTCCCCAGATCTTGTTTGCTGGTATACAAATATGTATATGTAAGAATTCTCTATTAGATTATAAGTTAAGAAGAGGGTCAGAAAATATCAGATAGCAATTGGTAACCTCTCAATCCTCCAGGAGCTAAAAGGATGGGGGTAAGAGGGTGGGACGTAAGAATGAAGGCGAGATGGACAACTCACATGAAACGTTCTGGTGAGTACATAACTTCTTTATGTGAAGTTGTCCTATTTTGCCTTCATTCTTTACTTGTGGGACAGTGTCCCTAGCACCATCTTTCTTGGGTGGCTCACGGGAGAACATTCTTCTGAACAGTGGACCCAAAGAAAGCCCTGTCCCTGGAGGCCAAATCCACTTTGTAATGAGTGATAAAGGTATGAGGCCTTTGTCCACGTTGCTGCCGTACAAATAGTATCAATTGGCAATTTTGCATGAAAGGCAGAAAAGGTCAAAATAGCCCTAGTAAAATGAGCTCTTACTTTGTCTGGAAGTTGTTTATTCATTGATTGATAGGTATATGAGATGCAATCTGACAACTACCTGGATAAAGTGGTTTTTGCTACTGAAGCTCCTTTCTTCCAGTCTGAAAAGGATATAAACAATTGATCAGTTTTTCTAAAGTCCTTTGTTCTGTGTAAGTAGAAATGTAATTGTCTATGTACATCAAGTTGGTATAACATACAGGGTTCCTATCACATAGTCGAACATTTACAAGTTCGAACCACATATGGTAGAGACCATAAGTTTGAATTTGTAAAAGTTTGAGCGTTTGAATGGAAATCTCCATAAGCGGAGGTTTCCATTTTGTTCAATGTAGTGCGATCTCAGAGTTGGTATATTTAAGTAGTCGGGGGGTGTGGGGGTGCATGGCAGATTGCCCTCTGCTTACAACAATTTATTTTGTCAGTCCCCCCCCCCCCGTAGTTGAAGTTTTGCAATTTCGAACATAATGGTTCAACCATTAGGTGTTCGGAGTTATGGAATTTCGACTGTGATATAGACCCTAACATGCATTCTGCCTTATTGTCATATTTGGGGGGAAAAATGGTAATTCTATACACTGATTTAAGTTTGATTCTGAGCATACTTTTGGTAGAAAGGATGGGTTTGTGCTAAGTGAGACTGTCATTGTGCAACAGCATATATGGAGGTTTGACAGATAATGCTTGTAATTCCGAAACCCTCCTAGCTGAAGTGATAGGCACTAAGAAAATCTTCTCGGTTAAGAAATTCAAGTCACAGGATGATGCAGGTTCGAAAGGGGAAGAATTAAATGGGATAATATGAAATTTAGGTTCCTTGGAGATAGACGTGGTTTTAATGGGTGGTCTTAACAGGTTAGTACCTCCCACGAAAGCTTTACAAAGTCTGTGGGACATAACGTTGGGTTCCTCCTTCTCCAAAATGAAAATTAGAAATTGCTAACTGTACTAAAATAGCAGCTGCAGCTGCTCCCTCATTAAAAAGTTTTGCCAAAAATTCCAGTATTGAAGATATAGATGCAGAGAATGTCAATATGATATTTTAAGGCCCAGGAGGAAAAACATTTCCATTTGCTGAGATATAATTTCCTCGTAGAAGCTTCCTGCGAAGAAATCACGATATGTTGCACTGAGGTTGAAAGGTTAGGTAGCCTGGCTATGTTTGGAATTGGGGCAGTCAAGCTGTCAACTTAGGGGTCTGAAGAGATGGATGGAGCATTCCTGACGGATGGGTCAGAAGATCCGGCACTGAGTCCAGAATCCAAGGCTCCTTCTGAAGATGAGGCCGCAAGAAAGGGAATGAAATTTGATGAGGCCAGTAAGGGGCTGTAAGTATTAAGGTCCTTCCCAATGCGCTGGCTTTCTGAAGAACTTTGGGTATCAGTGGAAAAAGAGAGAAAGTGTAAAGAAGACCCGGGAGCCAATCATGTACAAGTGCATCCCCTGGGGATTCCCTCAGAGTGGTAGCTGCTGCATTTGGCATTCATGGTCGTGGCAGAAAGATTGCAGCAAGGCTAGCCCCATTTTTGGAAAATCATTGTTTCAGGGACCACTCATGAGGCATCAGTATTGCTCTGCTGAGTTTGTCTGCTATCACGCTGGATTCCCCCAGGATATGCATTGCCTTCAGAAAGCACTGGGAGGAGATTGCCCACTGCCGTACTCTCAGGGCCTCTCAATAAACGGGGTAAAGATCTGGTTCCTCCTTGTTTCTTTATACCACTGACATTGTCCATTTGGATCACAATCCTTCCTAGTGGAAAGAGTCTTGGAATGCCTGCAAAGCAATAAGCACCACTCATCTCTAGGACATTGATGTGCAAGTGGGCCTTGTGATCCTGCCAAGTGCCATGGACTGTTCTTCCCTGATAATGCCCTCCCACCCTATCTGGAAAGCATCCGTGGTCACTGTGGCAAGCAGTTGTGGAAGAACAAAAGGTCGACCTAGAGTCACTTGATCGGAGTGAAGCCAACAATGAAGGTCCCCTTCTGCAAGATTCTGTCAACATAACCTAGTGCGACATCGGAAGTTCCTGCATGGACCACTGAGTGAACAGCAGTCACTGTAGAATTCTCATCTGCAGCCGCACTAAGGGAATTGCATTTATTGCTGCTACAATGGTGCCTTGTACTTACAGAACCATCCTTGCTTGAGTATTCCTTTTGAAATGGAGGTCTACAACCTGTGCTCAAAGGGCCTGTACTCACTCTTGTAGAAGTTTTACCATCATTGTTGTAGTGTCTAAATCTGCTCCTATAAAAACGATACGTTGAGATGGCAATAAGGCAGATTTTTTGCAGTTTATTGTGATCTCTAGATGAGAACAAAGTGTCACAGTAATACCTCTTGCTTCTGTTAGTAGATGCTTGGTGGTGGCAGTTAGGAGACAGTTGTCTAGATTATAGAAACACTCGGAATCCTAAATGTCTCAGGTGAGCCATAACTACTGCCATACATTTGGAGAACACTCTGGGAGCTGTAGTGAGACCAAAGGGCAGAGCTTGAGACTGGTAGTGACTGGTTCCCACAGCGCAGATGACTACTGGATGGCCTGTCCATTTTTATGTGGTAGTACGCATCCTGGAGGTCTATAGAGCACATCCAATTGCCTTTTCCTAGAAAGGGAAGCATCGACTGCAGTGTAACCATCCGGAACTTTGTCTTGTTTACAGATTAGTTTAGTCTGCTGAGATCTGGTATGGGTCTCCAGTCCCCTTTTTTCCTTTGGAACTGAAAAGAACAGTCCCAGATCCTATCTGGTCTGCCAGTTGGATGATTCTCTTCTAGCAACTTCTGTATTTCTAAGGTTGCTTGTTTCCTGTGACTGGGTGGAACATCTGGAAAGTTTTTTATGCATGGGGCGGGAACAGAAAAGGGTATGGAGTAAAGAATAGTTCTGCAAAAACTTACCATAACCATAGATGTCCTTGTCTTCCATGTTGCAGCTTGGCTGTTGCAGCATGTGTGGGACATCAGACGTAAGGCCATAAACCAGGGGCCTTAAATGTGACGTCTGCAAGCACAAGCCTCAGAACTTGAAGGCCAGCAGGTAGAGAGGAAGGCCCAGCAGGAGGGATGTCATTGGGGACAGGTGTGTGGCCTTGGTGTCATTTAGTAGATTAATTAGATCCAGAACTTAGTTGGGACTAAAGGAGCAAGTATGGGGGTAATGGTGGGTGGGAAGGAATACTGCAACATGGAAGAGAAGGACATCTATGGTTATAGTAAGATTTTACACAACTATTCAATGTCTTTCTATTCCTATGTTGCAGTATTCCAGTTGTGGGAGAGTACCACAGCTTAGTTGCATGAAAGGGAGGTGGATGCTGAAGAGGATTTTACAAAGCCCTGTAGGATGGCCCTGGCAAATCCTGTCCTAGCTTTGGAAACTTGGTCCAGTTTGTAATATTTGGTGAAAGTGTGGATAGTGGACTAAGTGGCTGCTTCCATGATGGATGTCGTGTCCAGACCTCTCATGAATGCCTTGGAGGCAGCCACCGCCCTAGTGGAATGGACCTTTACTCCCATTGGAGTGAGTGTAACAGAGGCAAATAGTTTTCCTGATCCAGCAAGCGATGGTTTGTTTAGAGACTGCTTTGCTCAGGTTTCAGCGGTGAAAGGAGACAAAGAGCTGCTTAGATTTCCTAATGGTTCTGCTTTTGTCCAGGTAGAATCCAAGTTGCCTGTGCACATCCAAGGAGTGCAGTATCCTCTCCCCTTCATCAGTGGGGGAGGGAAAGAAAGAGGGTAAGTAGATAGATTGGTTTAGAGACAAGTCATTGACCACCCTAGGCAAAAAGGAGGGATTGGTCGCAGTGTGTCTTTGTGGAAGGTGGTGTAGGGGGTGCATGCCATTAAGGCCTGCAGCTCTAAAACCCTTCTGGCTGAAGTGATAGCCACCAGCAGGATGGTTTTCCAAGTACACATCTGTAAGGAAGAAGACCTAACTGGTTCGAAAGGGTGCTGTGTTCGTTTTTCTAGGATGTAATTGAGGTCCCAGAGTGGAGGGATAGGTTTCTTTGGCAGCATCATGTGTAAGACCCCATTAAGGAAGAGCTGTACATCGAGCCTGGCTAGCAAGGGAGGATCCAGGAGCAAGCAGGCTGATATAGCGGAAAGGTGTACTTTCACTGAAGAATAAGAAAGTCAGCTTTTAATCAGTTGACACAAGTGAGAACAAGGGGGGCATCCACGGAACAGGGCTCTCTTCCCTTGTCCAGACACCACTTAGTAAATCTTTCCCACTTAGCTAGGTAAGATCTTCTGTGGTAGGTTTCCTTGCCTCCCTCAGGACTGAAAGCACATCCTCTGAGTAGTGGTGTCTGAAGGGGATCAAAAGTTTATCTGCAAGTGTAGATGGAGAGTTCCTTTGTCTTGTGTCAGTAGGTCCACCTTGGAGGGTAACTTGTAGGGATTGCCCTTGGCTAGATTGAGAAGTAGGGGGAACCAGTGCTGCCTTGGCCAGTAAGATTTTTGGTTTGTCCTGCTGTATTTTCAGGACAACTTTCTGAATCATTAGAAAGGGAGGGGGGGAAGGCATAAAGAAACTTCCCCTCCCAAATGATGCTGAAAGCATCCACTCTCCAAGCTAGAGGGGAGTGTATCTTTGAGCAGAAGGTCTGCAGCTGCCTGTTCTCTGTTCTGGGGGGAGGCAAACAGGTCTATTTGTGGAGTACCCCAACGGTGGACTATGTCTAGGAAGACCCCCCCCGTCCAGCATCCATTTATGCTATGTTGAGGATGTTCTTGCTTGTCCTGTGAGGGGATGTAGGTTGCCTGCTGGACCAGATTGTGGCAAGAGGCTAAGTCCCATATCAGCAGGGTCAGCCTGCACAGGCCTTCGTTACTCCTTGTTTGTTGAGATACCACATAACCGTGGTGTTGTCTGTTACTATCCAGAGCACCCCTGGGACCAGAAGGGGAATAAAGGTCTTTAAGGCTAGGAGGGCAGCTGTCATTTCCCTGATACGGATGTGCTTGCTCTGTAGAGAAGGGTGCCAGTTTTCTTGGACCCTATAGGATGGCAGAGTTCCACCTCAACCTGAATCTGAGGCATCTGTATGCATTGTTTGGGTTGGAGTGGGTGGTTGCAACGGAAGTCCTCGGTTTAGATGGACTTGCTGGATCCACCAGCTGATTTCTTTCTTCAGATAGGGGAGGAGTAGAATCTCCTGTTCTAAGGGATGTAGGTGTTGGGACCAAATGTTTTTGAGGTACCACTGTAGCTTGTGCATATGCATCCTGGCCAGTGGTAGCATGGGGATGGTTGCTGCCATTAAGCCCAGGAGACACAGGAATTGCCTTGCTGTCACCTTCTAGGAATGGAGGGTTTCCTGGCAGTGGGCAGTCAGGGATAGAACCTTGTCCTGTGGGAGAAAGGTGTTCATTTTGCCCATCCTGATTCTGCAGCCTAGGAAAATCTTGTCCTGGCCTGGGTTCAAGGAAGACTTTGGGAAGTTGATGGTAAACCCTAAATTTTGCAGAAGGGAAATGGTGAAGAGCAGATGCCTTGAGAGGGTAATCTTTGGACACTGCTAGTATTAAGATGTCGTCCAGATAAGTAAGGGTAGATCTGGATTCCTTGCATTCTGCAGAAGGCAATTGCTGAGGAGAGGCACTTTGTAAAGACTCGAGGGGCAGTGGATAAACCAAAGGGCAAGGCAGTAAATTGGAAATGAGAGGATGGTCCAGAGAAACGTAGAAATTGTCTGTGGGAAGTCCTGATGGGTATGTGAAAGTAGGCTTTTTTTAGGTCTAGGGTGGCCATGAAGGCTCTGGGTGGAATAAGAGGTAGTAGAGTGGGAAGTGACAGCATTTTGAAGTAGTACCTGAAGATGTAGGTTTAGAAAGGAGAGATCTAAAATGGGTCTCCAGGGGCCATCTTTTTTGGGGAACAGGAAAAGACGAGAGTAAAATCTTTCCTTCCTGCACTCTGGGGACAGGGTTCTATGGTGCCTAGCTTTAGAAGTTCTGACAAGACTTATGGCAGGAGATTAATTTTTTTTTTTTTTGGGGGGGGGAAGGAATACTTCTCCTGGGTGTTTTTTCTTTCCAGGATAGAAAGTACCCTTTTTGGATAATGGATAAGACCCACTGATCTGTGGTGATGGCTTGCCAGAGGGGGAGACAGTGCGGAAGGCGTGCAGAGTGTGGAAGGTGGGCTAGGCAGTCACTCATTATTGGGACCTCCTCTATCCTGAAAGGGTTGTCTGGGTTGAGGAGGTGGTACATTAGGTCTAGACAAAGAAGGTCTTCTTGCCCCTCTTCTAGACCTGGAAGAGGAGGAAGCTGGCCGAGGAGGGTTGCACCTTACAAAAGTGGTTTTAGCAGGGTAGTTTCCTGTAATATTTGGGAATGGGGGACACCAGCAGGTGCTTGATGTTCTGTAATTCTTTACTTTTTTCCCTACACATTTTTGAAGAGATCTGCAGATTGTTTTCCAAAGAGGAAGTTGTGATCCAGGGGGTTGTCCAAGATCTCGGACTTGAAGTCCTCAGGTAGATTCTGCAGTCTTAGCCAGGAGTATCTCCTAAGGACAGAAGCAGATGCTGCAGAGCAGGCAGATGCTTCTGCAGCATCGTAGCTGCATCTGAGTGCCTGGCTACTTGCTGAGCCAAGGACAGTTTGGAGGCCATGTTAGCCTTAATGGGACTGTCAAGCATACAGGCCAGCATGGAGGAGGCCTGAGACACTAAGTCTAGAGCATATTTAGTCATGTGGGTCTGATAATTTATAGCTCTGAATGCCAAAGTGAAGGATGTGTATACTTTCTTTCCCATCCTATCCATGTATTTGCTATATTTATCAGTGGGTAGGAGTGAGCCGGAAAGAATCAGCCTGGACTCTATCAGGAGCAGTGGCAGTAACAGCTGAGTCAGCCAAGGGAGGTTTAACTATGAATTTTTGCTCCTCAGGCACTTTATATAAGCGGTCAGGGTGCTTGGGGGCCAGAGGCTGGGACTCTGGGGCCTTAGAGGCTGAATTAAAGATGTCCAAGTAAGCAGGAAGTACTGGAGGGACAGCTGAGGGGGAGGGAGATTTCACTTGAAGCAGCTTAAAGTACCTCTTTTGGGTGTCAGTCATTTGGGAAGTATACCATTTGAAGTAATCTTTCATCTTAGTGATGGTCTCACCAAAGGAAATATCATCGGGGGGGGGGGGTAACCTTCTACAGATTCTTCATCAGGGGAGTAATACTCCTGGGGAGAGGCAATCTCAGGGGAGTAATACTCCTGGGGAGAGGCAATCTCAGATGTGTAAGAAATGGAGTTATCGGAGGAAGAAAAGGAAGAATCATGCTCTTCCTCCCTAACCTCAAAGGTCATGGGTGGGAGGGAAGAGGCAGAAGCAGGCCTAGGCCTCAATAAAGGCAGAGTAGAGGGGGCTGAGTCTGAAGGCCTAAGGGCCATGAAGGCCTGCATAAGTGAGGAAGTGAAAGTCTGCCAATCTGGAAAGGTTTCTGGAGAAGGGGGGGTATGCTTGTGTTTATGTTTCTTTTTGGCTGGGGTGGAGGTACGGACCAGCCTGGTATCTGACTCAGAAGACAACATTTCTGAGGGGTGGATCCCGGTCGGAGGTACCACAGAATCTGATGGTAGTTGGTGTCTGGGCAAGCTCAGAGGACACGCTGGTCATTGGCTGTGCAACGGCTTCCTCAAGGGTCGAAGTCAATGGAACCGCTGTGTGCTCAACTCCTAGATGGGCAGTTGGCAGGATGTCGGGAAGCGGAGCAGCAGGTGAAGAAGGTCTAGGAATCTTGGCCTTCTTACATGGAGGTTCATGTTTGGCCTCCGATGCGGGATCCATTCTAAGAGCGAACCGTTTTAGGTGCTGGTTTCCTAGGTAAAGGTTTAAAGTGGCAGATAGCTGTGCAGGGTCTACGGCACAAATGATTGACAAATAGAGCAGGAGGAATGGTCGTCCTCCCGGCCTAAGCAAAACAAACCCATCTATCATGGGCATGGGGTATCTGGTGCCCACATTGCCACTTCCCCTTTTTACCTGACATCAGCTAAAGGCTACAACAACCAAGCCTAGGCAATAACAGTTAGCAAAACAAGAAAAAAATAGAAATCCAACGGGTTACTTAGCTTTATTAATATGACATTTGTGAAAGAGCGATTGTACGATGCGTAGGTCATCTGCGGCTGAAATGTTCTGAGGATTGTGCGTGCAGACGTCACATTTAAGGCCCCTGGTTTATGGCCTTATGTCTCACATCCCATGCATGCTGCAACAGCCAAGTTGAAGCTTTTGTATAGGGACCGACGTACGAGTTGCCTGAGGGCAGGATATCCCCACAACTGGAATACTGCAACAAAGGAATAGAAGGACATCCTCTGGATATGATGCTTTGTACCCACTTGTTCATAGGTAGGTACTATGCTACTGGCCCCTAGGGCCTATATAAGCCTAGCCAAAAAGGTACCCTGGCTTTCACCACCCAAGAAAATAATTTTCATGTGCCCCTGTTCAACAGGGCCACAGAGGTGATCCCCGGGGTGAATTTCCTATTTCCCATCCAATCATCAAGAAACTAATGAGGAGCTTTGTTTGATATAGATAGGTAGTTTGTTGCAGAGTATGGGAAGTCTCTGGGACAGGAATCTATCCGTCCAGCATGTTCTGTTTATTATGGTGACAAGGTTTAGGTCCCTAGAGCATGTGTGACTGAGGGATTGGGATTACCTTAAGTGGAGCATGTTGAACAGCTCTGGGTTTGACATAACTTTGAATGTTAGGCAAAGATCGCCTCTGAGTAGGCGATATGCGATGGAGTAAAGCTGGAGTTTTTTTGAGACGGTCTCCGTAGGCCATCTGTTTAAGGCCGGTAATCCTCTGAGGTATTTCTGCAGCCATTCCAGTTGTCATTGATGTCTTGTGAGGTACATACGAAAAGGGGTGTCGTACTCTATAATGGGTCTAATGAGTGACGAGTAGAGGGGAACAATGACCTCTTTTTTCCTGGATGAGAAAAGTACAGTTGTGTACACTTACCATAAATGCAGATGTTTGAGTGTATTCACTGTTGCAGTCATCACACTTGGGTTATCTGCCTGCAGGTAGCCCTCAGTCGGCCCGAATACCAGAGTCTTGGGATTTCTGCATCGGATGCTGTCCCCTCTTCCATGACGTCAGGGGTATAGAACATGCATCAAACGCCATTACATTAGTTTTTCTTGCCCCAGATGTCAGGAGCCCCCAAACAGGAAGCAATTACATGGTGTGGAACACCCTCCAGTAAAAAGTAAATACCATGGCCATAAGATATGACCAAAAAAAGGATAGGTAGAAAGTCTAGAAAAGTCAGGGGGCTGGAGGGAGGGAGGGTAAAGTACAGTTGTGTACACTTACCATAAATGTAGATGTTAGAGTGTATTCACTGTTGCAGTCATTACATTTGGGTAATCCTGCTGGCAGGTTGCCCTCAGCCGGCCTAAATTCCAAAGTCTTGGGTCCTGCGTCGGCTGCTGTCGCCCCTTCCCTGACGTCAGGTCGTCAGGGGTATAAAAGTAGTAGCCGACGCCATTTTCTTCAGTTTGTCTTTTCCCAGATGTCTGGTGCCCCCAAAAAGGGTAGCCAAACTTTACATAAATACACCAATATAAATGCTACCTTCATCTATAAGCAAATACACCACATAGGTAGTATAAATCAGAGAAGGAAAGATAAGATCCAAAAGAAAAAAAGGGGGAAGGCGGGTGGGTAACCTGGACTGCAACAGTGAATACACTCGAACATCTACATTTATGGTAAGTGTACACAACTGTACTATGTTCTTCGTGTTTCACTGTTGCAGTCTACATTTGGGTAGAGTCCCAAAGCTATGGTTGGGAGGCTGGAACTAGACAGCTGTAGGAGTGGCTATGAGGCCCTGCAGTACTGCAGTGGCAAAGCCTGCCCTGGATTTAGAGTAGAGTGGCAGATGATAATGCTTTGTAAAGGTGTGCATTGAACTCCAAGTAGCCGCCTCTAAAATGTCTCTGGTTGGTACTCCCCTGACAAAGGCTGCTGAGGTGGCTGCAGCTCTGGTGGAATGAGGCCTAATTCCCTTAGGCACTGGCTTGCCATGGTGCAAGTAGCAGAAACGAATGCAGTGTCCTAACCACTTAGAAATAGTCTGCTTTGAGATCGGCCTTACTTGTGATCCTGCAGCATAAGCCACTAGTAATTGCTCTGTCTTTCTGAAAGCTTTGGTTCTGTCCAAGTAGAATCTAAACTATGGCCAAAGAATGCAGAATTCTCTCCCCCTTGTTCTGTAGATATGGGTAAAAAGTAGGCAGATGGATGGCTTGGTTAAGCGCCACACTGGACACTACTCTAGGCATAAATGTTGGGTTTGTCCTCAGGGAGACCCTGTCTGGATGAAAAATGATGAAAGGTTCCACAGCCATGAACGCCTGCAGCTCTGAAACTTGTCTTGCAGAAGTAATTGCTAAGAGCAGCGCTGTTTTCCAAGATAAAAACTTCATGTCAGCAGTAGCCGCTGGCTCAAAAGGAGGTAGGGTGAGCTTTTCCAAGACAGAGTTGTGGTCCCATGCAGGTATTGGTAGTCTCCTTGGGGGCATTAAATTTTTGGCTCCACTGAGGTACTGCCTTAATAAAGGATAAGAAAAAAGTGGTGGCTCTGTATTGTAATGAGCAAAAATGGCAGAGGCATGAATTTTAATTGATGAAAAGAATAGGCCTTTGTCCAGCATCTCAGTTAAGTATTGCAAAATCTGAGGAATATTTGGTACGGCTGTATCAGTTCCTTCTGCCTGGTTCCAGGCACAGAATCTCCTCCATTTTCCAGCATAAGACTTTCTAGTACTAGGCCTTCTGGCTTCCAGAATGACTTCCATCACAGCTTTACTGAGAGGTGTTTTTTGTATGACTACATTATCCGCCATGCTACCAAGTTTAATGTCCTGAGTTGGCTGTGCATGATCTGATTGCTTTGCTGGGACAGTAGTCATGGTAGTTGAGGTAAGGTCCAAGGTGGGTATAGAGATAAGTTCATTAGTATTGGATACAAATACTGGCGTGGCCAGTCTGGGGCAATCAGTATCATCTTTGGCTTCTCCTGTATGACCTTTAGGAGCACCTTGGGGAGGAGAGGCAGTGGAGGAAAGGCATATACTGATAGGGTTTTCCAGCTGAAAGATGGGGCGTCCACTTTCCATGCTTGTCTGTAATAAGTCCTTATGCAGAATATTTTTAGTTGGGAGGGGAGGCAAATAGATCTATGTCTGGGCATCCCCATTTCCTTGTTATCATGCTGAAGACTAGTGGATCCAGCTTCCACTCGTGGGGATCCATGAGGTTTCTGCTTAGTTCGTCTGCCAGAGTATTTTCCTTTCATGGCAGGAATTGTGCCTGCAGATGTACTTGTTAAGTCAAAGCTGTGTCCCACAAGGTCATGGCTAGTCTGCAAAGGGGGTAGGAATGTGTGCCCCCTTGCTTGTTTATATACCACATGACCGTGGTGTTGTCTGTCTTTATCAGTAGTTGTCCCGGATGAAGTAGGTCCTTGAAGACGGTCAGGGCATTTTGAACAGCTAACATCTCTTTTTGATTGATATGTAGATGCATTTGGTTTGAGGACCATGTGCCCTGAATGCATCTTCCTGCCATGTGGGCTCCCCAGGCATAGTCTGATGCATCCGTTGTTAGTGTCTGCCTGGCTGGAGGTAATGTGAATGGATGTCCCTTGTTCTGGTGACAAGCCTTTGCCCACCATCGAAACTCGTGTTGCAGGCAGGGAATGAGAGTAATGACTGTTTCCAGGCTGTGGCAATGTTGAGTCCAAACACTTTTTAGGTACCATTGAAGTTTCCTCATATGCAGTCTTGCATATGAAATTAGTAGGATGCAGGATGCCATGAAGCCCAAAGCCTGCAGAATTTTTCTTGCAGATAACTGGGTCTTTGTTGCCAACATGTTGAAATAGGTAGTCAGTTGCCTTTGTTTATCTGGCGTGAGATAAGCCATCTGGGCAGTTGTATTCAAGCTTGCACCCAGGAATGTAATCTCTTGTGAGGGTACTAATTTTGATTACTTTTTGTTGACTGTATACCCTAGGCATGTTAGAAGTCTTTTCATGAATGCCAGATGTTGAAGAAGAATGTCCTTGTTCTCTGCTTGAATGAGACAGTTGTCCAAGTAAGGATATATTTGTATTCCTCTGTCTGAAATTACTGGTGCCAGGTACTTTGTAAATACCCTGGGTGCAGTAGATAAGCCAAAGGGCAGTGCAGAGAATTGGTAATGCATTGAACCTGCCTTGAATCTTGGGTATCTTCTGCATGGTTGTTTGATTGGAACATGCAGGCATGCCTCTTTTAGGTCTAAAATCACAAGCCAAGCATTCTTGCCCAGCATGGGCAGAAGCTGCTGCAAAGTCAACATTTTGAATTTTGGAATATCCAGGAAAGTGTTCAGAATAGATAGGTCCAGTATCAGCCTCCAGGCCTTGTCCTTTCTGGGTACCAAGAACATTCTTGAGTAAAAGCCTTGTCCCTGCTCTTGCTCTGGTACTTGTTGAATGGCCCCCATGTCCATGAGGGATGAGACTTGTTTTTGTGCCTCTCCCCATTGATTTTTTGGCAGATCTGGCCAGCCGTTTGCCTTTGGCAGAGTATGGAAATGGAACTTGTAGCCTTGTGACACTATGTTTAGAACCCACTTGTCCTGGGTTATGATGTGCCAATTTTGAGCAAAAAGTGCTAATTTTCCCCCTAAGGGTACTGCCAGAAGGTAAGTGCTTTGTGCTGGCAGGAGGAAGTCATTGAGACTGTTTTCTGTATGTTTGTGATCTTTCTCCAGCTTTGGAGGTAGAAGCACCCCACTGCTTGGGCCTGTAAGAACCTTGCGCCTGGGATCTGCCCCTAGGGCATCTGGGTCTGCCCCTTTGAGATCTGTCAGACACCGGAAAGGACCAATTTTTTGTAGGCCAGTGTCTACTAAACCTAGGTGGCTGTACTTGTAAAAAATCTTTGACAGTTTGCATAGATTTAGCTTTGTCCTCCATTGTCTTCAACACCTCTTCTGCTTTAACACCATACAAAGTATCATGCTGTAAAGGTGCATCTAGTAATTTAACTTTAACATGATCAGGCAGATTTTGTTCCTTTAACCAGGCATGCCTCCTAATTACAGAACCTGTAGCTGCGGCCCTGCAGGAGGCCTCCAAAGAATCAAAACCACATTGCAAAGCATGTTTTCCAACTTGTTCTGCTGCATACAATAAATCCTGCATTTCCTTGTTTTCTGCACATTCAGAATTTAACAACATTTTCTGTTTAAGCAATCCCATGACATGTTGCTAATACTTAAGCTTGACAGTTTAAGGCCCTTACAGCCAAAGTTGCAGATGTCTAAACCTTTTTTCCTCATCTATCCAGTGCCCTTTAATCTCTGTCAGAGGGGGTTGGGTTTTTTGCCATGGAAGCCTTAACTCCCTTTGGACCCTGTGAAATAGTTTCTGGGTCAGCAGCAGGGTTTTTAAAAAGAAATTTGTGAGAGTCAGGAACCCTGTAATATCCATCAGGCTTGACAGGGGCTGGGGGTAAGGAGTCAGGGGTCAGACTAGACTCCGAAAACACATCTACAATGTAACACAAGTGGAATGGCTAGAGGCCTGTGCTGAGGTAGTAAAAGAAAATCCCTGAGCCTCTTTTTAGATTCTGAAAAATCTTGGCTCTCCCAGTGGAAATGCTCCCTCATGGTATGCAAGATTTCCCCAAAGGAAGAGGAGATGCTGAAGGTATAGATTCTTCAGCATCAGAATCCTCATAGGGGGGAAGAGAATATCCCTGATCAGAAGAAGAATCAGAAAAAATAGAAACCAGATCTGAAGATTCATAGTCAGCATCTTGCCTAGGCCTCTTATCAGGAGGGGGGTGGGAACCCCTGATCAAGGTAATCAAGTCTTCGGACATCTTGAGCATCTGTTTTTTGGACATAGAGGCCTGTCACCGTGGCTCTTGAGTTTGTTTCCTTGCTTTAGAAGGTGCTTTAGTCTTTGAAGCTTAAGATGTTTTAATGTACAGATGTTTAGGTCTGAATACACCCTCAGAAGCCGGTACCTGCTCAGCGGCTCTGGACCCATCTGAGGGATTAGCATCAGAGGCTCCAATACCCTGAGTATCCAGCGGCATGGTCACCTCCACGTGGGAGTCGATAGCAGCCTGCGACTCTAAAGTAGCAGGCGTCAGGGGCTGCGAAAGCACCTCACTGAGAACCGGCGACTGGCTTAGGAGAAGCTTAGTCGTCGGTTTTGGGCCTTGGTTCTTTTACTCTATCCTTTTCTTTGCGTTTTTTCTAAACTCAGGTAGTCAGATGACTATCCAACGACATTTCAGGATAATTAAACTGGCGTCCAAAAAAGTTTAAAGCAAAATCATACCGACGCTTAATAGTGCGTTGGTTATATCTAGCACAAAACCGACAACCAGTAACGTTGTGATCAAGGCCTAGGCAAGGAATACAGTAAGAATGAAAATCCTTATGAGGTATTTGCTTACCACAAGAAATACAATTATTAACTTTTTCTGACATCGGTCTGGAGCAAGAAAAAAGTTTCCCCAACGGGGTACTTAGCTTTACTGAAGACTGGATCTGAAACTCAAACACAAAAATTTCAGGAGCCGGCCGACCGGCACTTGCGAACTGCTTCTGCTTCGGGCACCACGTGGCAAGAAAGACTGAAGAAAATGGTGTCGGCTGCTACTTTTATACCCCTGACGTCAGGGAAGGGGCGACAGCAGCCGACGCAGGACCCAAGACTTTGGAATTCAGGCCGGCTGAGGGCAACCTGCCAGCAGGATTACTCAAATGTAATGACTGCAACAGTGAAACACGAAGAACATCCAGGACTGCAACAGTGAATACACTCAAACATCTACATTTATGCTAAGTGCACAAAATTGTACTATGTTTTTCGTGTTTCACTGTTGCAGTCATCAAACTTGGGTTGATTCCCAAAGCTGAGCAAGGGTGGAGGCAGGCAAGAAGAATTAGGGCTGGCTAGCAGGCCTTGTAAAACTGCTGAGTACAATCCAGCTCTAGATTTAGAAAAGTCTGGTAAGTGGTAATGCTTGGTTTAGTGTGCAGAACTCCAGGTTGCAGCTTCCAGGATGTCCCTGGTAGGGACTCCCCTGAGAAATGCTGTAGAAGTTGAGGTAGCCCTAGTGGAAAGAGTTCTGATCCCTTGTGGGGTAGGTTTTCCATGGTGTTCGTAGCAGAAATGGATGCAGAGTGCTATCCATTTGTAAATGGTTTGCTTTGAAATGGTCATGCCCTCTGCCCCTGTAGAAAAGCTGACTAGCAGCTGGTCAGATTTTCTGAAAGGCTTAGTCCTGTCAAGGTACAACTTAAGCTAGCTGAGCACATCCAAGGAGTGCAGGATCCTCTCCTCTTTATTCTGAGGATTAGGAAAAAAGGTTGGTAAATGGATGGATTGGTTTAAAGCCCCACTGGATACCATCTTGGGCATGCATGATGGGTTAGTCCTGATGGAGACCCTGTCAGCCTGGAAAATAAGGAAGAGTTCCACAGCCATTAGTGCCTGTAGCTCAGAAACTCTTCTTGCTGAAGTGATGGCTGGAATTAAGGCTGTTTTCCAAGAGAGGAATTTTAAATCTGCTGTAGCAGCATGTTAGAAAGGGGGAAGGGTGAACTTCTCTAGTACGAAGTTAAGGTCCCAGGCAGGGGTAGGAGCTCTCCTCGGAGGTCTTAAATAGTTAGCTCCTCTCAGGAACTGTTGGATCAGAGGGTGGGAAAAGAGAGGTCACTCCATATTGTAATAAGCTGAGAAGGCAAACACCTAAATCTTAACTGATGAGAAGGAAGGGCCTTTGTGGAGCAGCTCTGCTAGGTAATCTAGAATTAGTGGTAAGGAGGGCACGGCAGTGTCCTTTCCTAGAGACTGGCTCCAAGAACAGTATTTTTTCCATTTTTCTGAATAGGATTTCCTAGGCCTTCTGGCCTCAAGGATTATGTCCAGCACCTGTTTGCTGAGAGTTGCTGGTGGTGCGTTCAGGGAATAAGCCAGGTTGCAAGATTCACAGTTTGCAGTAGAGGATGCAAAATCTCTCTCTCCTGCTGGGACAGCAGGGAGGGGGTCTGATGTAGGTGCCGGATGGCACTGTTGTCAGACAGTGCAATAAGGATTGTCCTTGGTCTGTCCTGCTTGATATTGAGTAGTACTTTTGAGAGGAGGGGCAGAGGGAGAAGGCATAAATTGAGAGGTCTTTCCATGTACAGGATAAGGCATCCACTTGCCATACTTGGCTGTGGGAATTTCTGGTGCAAAATTTGCTCAATTCATGGTTTTGGGGGGAGGCAAAGAGGTCCAGCTCTGGTAGTCCCCACCAGTTGATTAGAAGTTTGAATGAGTTGGGTTCCAGCTTCCACTCGTGTGGGTCCAGTAGATTTCTGCTTAAGTCGTCTGCCAGTGAATTTGTTTGCCTGGCAGGAACTGAGCTTGCAGGTGCACTTGGTTGCTCAAGGCTGTGTTCCACAGGGCCATGGTTAACCTGCAGAGTGGGTAGGAATGAGGTCCCCACTGCTTGTTTATGTATCACATAACTGTGGTGGTGTTTGTCTTTATCAAGAGTTGTCCTGGAAGGATAAGGTATTTGAAGGCTGTCAGAGCATTCTGTACAGCTAAAATTTATTTTTGATTGATGTGCAGGTGAATTTGTCCTGGGCTCCATTTGGCTTGAATGCACTGGCCTGCCATGTGAGCCCCCCCATGCATAGACTGATGCACCTGTTGTCTGGTTTTGGGCGGCGAGGGGTAGAGTGAAAGGAAGTCCCTTGTTGTGGTTGCAAGCCTCTTCCCACCAAAGGAACTCTGCCTTTAGAGAAGGAATGATAGGAATTAGTGTTTCCAAGTCCTGAGATTGTTGACACCCGAGACTTTTTTTAAGTACCACTGAAGTTCCCTCATATGCAATCTTGCATATGTAATTAGTAGAATGCATGAGGCCATGAACCCTTGGGCTTGTAGTATTTTTCTTTGCAGATAGCTGGGTCTTGGTGGCCATTAGTTTTAAGTAGTTTGTCAAATGGACCTGCTTTTCTGGACTGAGGAATGCCATCTGGGAAGTTGAGTTCAAGCTTGCTCCCAGGAATACAATCTGTTGCCTGGGCACCAGTTGTGATTTCTTTTTGTCGATGGTGTACCCCAGAGAAGTTAGAAGTCACTTAACAAATGCCAGGTGCTGAAGCAGCAATTCTTGACTATCCGCCTGAATCAGGCAATCGTCCAAGTATAGGTAAATTTGAATATTTCTCTGCATGTAGTATGCAATGGTTGGAGGCAGGCACTTTGTGAATACCCTGGGTGCAGTAGATAAGCCAAAAGGAAGTGCAGAGAACTGATAAGAGCATAGAGCCTGCCCTGAAACGTACATTTTTCCTGCAAGATTCCCTTATGGGGATGTGCAGAAAAGCTTCTTTTAAGTCTAGGGTGACTAGCTAGGAGTCCTTGGCTAGCATAGGAAGCAGCTGTAGTTGTGTAAGCAATTTGAATTTTGGGACCACCAGGGAGGTGTAGAGAATGGACGGATCCAGGATGTGGCGCCATGAGCTCTCTTTTCTGGGCACCAGGAACAGTCTGGAATAGAAACCATGTCCCCTTTGCTCTATTGGAACAGGTGGAATAGCCCTGATATTGAGAAAGAAAGTATTTGCTTTTGAGCGTCTGCCCACTGGTTTGAAGGAAGGTCTGGCAACCCACTTGGGGCTGGCAGTGAGAGGAAATAGCATCTGTATCCCTGGGATACAATGCTTAGGACCCATTAGCCCTGGGTAATGGACATCCCATTTTTTGCATGCAGGGCGAGTTTTCCTCCTAAAAGTGCAAGTACTTGGGCATAGCTGGGAAAGATGATAGACCAGTCGTTGTGAATTTTTTTCTGTAAGGGGGTGGCTTAAAACTCCCTGTTATTGAGGTGGGAGCACTCCATTGCTAAGATCTCTGCATACTCTGAGACTGTAGTCTTGGTGGTCTGCTGCCCCTGGACTTGGCCTGAGAGGGTCTGGAAAGGACCAGTTTTTTGAAGGTCAATGCCTACTGAATCTAGGTGGCTGTACCTGTAAGAAATCTTTAACAGTTTGCATAGATTTAGCTTTTTCTCCATCTTTTTAAGAACAACTGCTTTTGTGCCAAACAAACGCTCCTGGTTTAATGGAGCATCTAGTAATTTTGCTTTGACAAGGACTGGCAAGATTTGTTCTTTCAGCCAAGCATGTCTTCTCACAGTACAGACTCAGAGACAGCAGCCCTGCAGGATGCTTCTAAGGCATGAAAGCCACACTGCAAAGTATGTCCACTAACTTGGTTTGCAGAATGCCTCAACTCTTGTACAGCTTTACTCTCTGCACAATCTGGAAGCAACAACATTTTCTGTTTAATTAGTTCCATAATAAGCTGCTGGTACTCCAACATGTGAAACTGGCAATTTAAATCCGTTATGGCAAAAGTTGCAGAGGTATATACCTTCGTACCCCATCTATCTAAAGCTCTAGAATCCCTGTCTGAAGGGGTAGAGTTTTTGGCTGTAGTAGCCTTAATACCTTTAGGTCCCTGGGAAAAGGTCTCTGGATCCACAGTGGGATTCTTAAAAAGAAATCTGAGAGAGTCAGGTACTCTCTGTAGTACTTGTCAGGCTTTCTAGGAGCTGGTGGTAAAGTATCAGGAGTAAGATTGGATTTCACGAAGACATCATCTACAATATCCAGGACAGGGGGTATAGCTAGAGGCCTGTGCTGAGGCAAGTCTAAAAATTCTCTGAGTCTCTTTTTGGACTGTGAGTAGTCCTGGAATTCCCAGCGGAAATGCTAGGTTTCACAAAAAGAAAAGTCCTCTGGAGGGGAGACAGAGGGAATGGAATCCTCTGCATATGAATCCTCAAAGGCAGATAAGGGAATGTCCTGGTAATCAGAAGGATCAGAGCCATCGGACTCACGATCTATAAAATCAGAAGGAAAAACAATCCTTTGCCTTATAGAGGGGGAAGGCTGGCTTTCCCTAATTAAAGTTGTAAGGTCTTCAGCCATTCTAAGCATTTGTATGTGTGGCATCGGAGCTTGAGCATGCACTTTAGTTGTTGGTTTTCTAGGCGTAGTGCAAACTCTAGGCCTGAGAAACTCGGTAGTTTTAGTCAAAAACAAAGATGTCTGTTTAATACGAACATCGAAAGGTCAGAATACACCCTCAGAAGCCAGTGATTGGCACAGTGGCTCCGGTCTCATCCAAGGTAGAGACATTCGCAGGTTCCATAGTCGAAGAAGCATCTCGCGGCATACCGGACTCCGAATAGGTCTCAGCAGAGGCCTGCAAATCTGTAGAAGCCAGTATCAGGGGCTGCAAAGGCACCTCACCAAGTACCAGCCTATGCGGTCTGTCTTTATCCTTACGTTTTTTTTTCCAGAAGTTCTGTAGTCGGATGGCTTGTTGAAGCCATTTTGGAATACGGAGAGCAAAATAATTTAGCCACAGAGATAGCCCAATGATGAATAGTTTGGGCATTAAACAGGGCACAAAACCTACAGCGTGGAACATCGTGGTCTGGACCTAAACAGGTGACGCAGTAAGAGTGAAAATCTCTGTGAGGTATTTGCTTTCCACAGGCAAGACAATTGTTAACTTTTTCTGACATCGGATAGAGCAAGAAAAAAGGATCCCCAACTGGGTACTTGCCTTTAGAAGACTTCAGGTCTGAAACTCTAACAATGAAAATTTCAGGTAGTGGATGACCAGCACTTGTGAACTGCTTCTGCTATGGGCTCCCGCGTGGCAAGAAAAGCTGATGTAATGGCATCGGCTGCATGTTTTAAACCCCTGATGTCATGGAAGAGGCGACAGCATCCAACGCAGAAATCCCAAGAATCTGGTATTCGGGCCGACTGAGGGCTACCTGCAGGCAGATAACCCAAGTGTGATGACTGCAACAGTGAAACATGAAGAACATCCTTTTGTGATGAGGTGTGCCACGTAGAATGATTTCCTGACTACTGTGGTGATGTGATTATCAAAGGAGAGACTACTGGCCACCTGAGTCCCAAGGTCTCATCACACTTTCAGTGTTAAGTAGACTACCACCTATGTGGTAGCTCATGGGTCCAGAGTTTTACCAAAGGGGGTGACTATGCACTTTTTGGCACTGAGCTTGAAGCCATGGCTTTGATACCTGGCATCTGTCTCCATGAGGCCCTTTTATAGGATGTCCACATCATTAGTTTTGATTATGGCTTCTAGCTTGCAGTCATCTGCAAACTTAGCCAAAGACCTTCTGTGTTGGCCTGTACTTGAAAAGTAGATACCAAACAGGAGAGGACCCAGGACTGAACCCTGGGGTACTCCACTTGTCACTGGTCTGAAGTCGGATTTGGAGCCTGCTACTTTCACAGTGTGGGTTCTTGTCAGTGAGCCAGTTGGCAACCCATCTTGTGACATAGGGATTTATACCTAGTTTAGTGAGTTTATCTGTAATTCCAGAGTGAAGGATAGTGTCAAAAGCCTTGGCGAGATCTAGATAGGCTGTGTGAACCACCTTACCCTTGTCTACGGCTTTGGTGACTACTTCAAAGAAGTCTATCAGATTTAGGAGACATGATCTGCCTTTTACAAACCCGAACTGGGTTGGGCCCAGAGTTTGGAGATTACCAATGTCTTTGTGTATAAGATCCATGATGATATGTTCCACGGCCTTGCAGACCAGGCTCGTTAGGCTAATGGGGCGGTAGTTCCCAGGGTCTGTGGTGGCTCCCCCTTTGTGGAGTGGGATAACCGTTGCTGTGAGCCATTCAGTGGGCACAAAGCCTGAGGTGAGGCTATGACTGAACATGGTGCTTAGGTGGGGTGCCAGTTCATTCTGCAGTTCGTGCAGAATGCAGCCTGGGATGTTGTCAGGTCCCATGGACGCTGGCTTTTGAGTGTGTGATTTTTACCTGTGCAGCCATGATTACAGGAACTTTGCATTCTTCCAGCAATGAGATGGGCCCTTTAGGGGCTGAGAGGGGGTAAAGTTAGCACTGAACCTATCTGCCAGGATGTTGGCAATATCAGCTGGTTCTGTATATTTAGTGCCATTGTGCTGTAACTCAGAGCAGATCTGAGTGTTGCCATTGAGATTCTTGACATAGCTATAGAATGCTTTGTGATTGTCTTTAGAATCAGTGGTGATTTTGTTTTTGTAACTAGCTTTGGAGGATTTTATGAAAAATCTCAGCTTCTTACTGAGGCTGACCAGGGAGTTCTTCCAATCATGGGATTTTACTCTTTTTTGCAACAGTTTCTTTCTTCTGTTGTAGAGTTTGTTTATGGCAGTGGACCACCAGATTTCTGTAGGATTCAGCAGTCGTACCTCTGTTGTTCGTCTGCATAGGTGTCGTGAAGTTTGCCATTTCTGTCTTAAGAAGTGTGAAGTTAGCTTTGGAGAAATTTTTATGGTGGTTTCCCTAATGGGGGATGGGGTCGGGATGTGGATGTCTAGGGTGATTAGAACAAGGAAATTACCTCTAGTGTGGAACACCGGTCGCCCATGTTGGTAATGACCAGGTCAAGGATATTGCTGACCCTTTGGGGTGTGGATAAGTTGATCCAAGGCATTGGAATTTATGAATTCCAGAAAACATTGAGCGAAAGAGTTGGTACACGAGTAGTTTTCCCAGTTAATGGTTGACTAGTCGAAATCGCCCATTATTAGGGTGTTGGGTTGTACCCTAATATTTTCCAGTGCATCAAGAAATGAGGAGTGGGAATCCTGGGGCATGGTGGGGGATAGTACAGTTTTGTACCTACCATAAATGTAGATGTTCGAGTGCTAATACAGCTGCAGTCATAACAGATGGGTTCTCCTGCCGTCAGGCAGGTCTTCGGTCGGTCGAATTCCAAAGTCTAGGTCCGGCATCGGTTGTCGTAGCTTCTTCCCTGACGTCAGTGCGACAGGGGTATAAAGGAACCAGCCAAAGCCATTTTCTTCAGTTTTTCTTGCCCCAGATGTCAGGTGCCCCCAGAAGGAAGGCAATACATAAATTTGTGTGATAATGCAGTGCAATATAATCAAAATACAGTAGTTGCAAGCAAATACATCATAAATGAAAACCCCAATCAGGTTGTATGAGGATGTGTTAGCCTATAGGCCTGTCCCAAGAGGGGAAGGAGGGAGGGAAACCTGGACTGCAGCTGTATTAGCACTTGAACATCTACATTTATGGTAGGTACAAAACTGTACTATGTTCATCGTGCATACAGCTGCAGTCATAACAGATGGGTAGAATCCCAAAGCTAAGAAAGGGGTGGTAGGCACTAGGTGGAACTAGGAGGAGCCAAAATGCCCTGCAAGACTGCAGTGGCAAAGCCTGCTCTAGATTTGGAGTATAATGGTAGGTTGTAGTGCTTGGAGAAGGTATGCACAGAACTCCAAGTGGCTGCTTCCAAAATATCCTTGGTAGGAACTCCTCTGAGGAAGGCTGCAGAGGGGGCTGTGGCTCTGGTGGAATGAGTTCTAATGCCTGTAGGAACAGTTTTGCCATGAAAGGAATAGCAAAAGCGTATGCAGTGGGCTATCCATTTTGAGATTGTCTGTTTGGAAACTGGCTTTCCTTGAGCTCCTACCGCATAGGCCACAAAGAACTGTTCTGATTTTCTGAAAGGCTTTGTTCTGTCCAAATAATAACGCAGTTGTCTGTGGATGTCCAAGGAATGTAGTAATCTCTCCCCTTTGTTTTGAGGATTAGGATAAAAAGTAGGTAAATGTATGGCCTGATTTAAAGCTACCCTGGATACCACTTTAGGCATAAAGGACAGGTTGGTTCGTAAGGAAACTCTGTCCTGATGGACGATGATAAAAGGCTGGACAGCCATGAGAGCCTGTAGTTCTGAAACTCTATGAGCTGAGGTGATAGCCAGAAGGAAAGCTGTTTTCCAGGACAAATATTGCAAATCTGATGAGGCAGCTGGCTCAAAGGGAGGCAAGGTCAATTTTTCCAGAATGAAATTAAGATCCCAAGCAGGTATTGGTTGTTTCCTTGGAGGCCTTAAATTCTTAGCCCCTCTGAGGAACTGTCTTAAGAGAGGGTGAGAGAATAAAGGTGGATCAGTGTTGTATTCTGCAGAAATGGCTGAGGCATGTATTTTGATGGAGGAGAGTCCACTGCTTAGCAGTTCAGCCAAAAATTGTAGTATTTGAGTTAAATTCAGTTTTCCAGGATCCTGGCCCTTTTTCTCATTCCAGACACAAAAACGTTTCTATTTTGCGGAGTAAGTTTTTCTAGTTGATGGCCTTCTGGCCTCCAAAATGACATCCTGCACCTCCTTGGAGAGTAGGGCCTGTTGTGATGCTAAGGAATCTTCCATGCGGCTAAATTGTTTTTAGCTGGCTGTGAAGAGTTTTGAAACTGTGCTGAGTCAGAAGAAGAGGCATTAGAGGCAGGGTCCATGGTGGGGAATGCGTCAGGCTCCTCAGGAGTGGGTACCAGTGTTGCCTTGGCCAGTCCGGAGCAATGAGAATCATCTTTGGTCTGTCTGCTTTGGTCTTTAATAGAACTTTGGGCAGCAGAGGAAGAGGAGGGAAGGCATAAACTGTCATTGATGTCCAACTGAAAGAAAGAGCGCCCACTCTCCAGGCCTTTGGATGGAAGATCCTTGAGCAGAATTTTGTCAATTGATGATTCTTGTGGGAGGCAAAGAGATCTATGTCTGGCCTTCCCATTCTTGGATTATTTCTGTAAAAACTTTTGGATGCAATTTCCATTCGTGTGGATCTGTCATATTCCTGCTTAGGTTGTCTGCCAGCATGTTTTCCTTGCCTGGCAAGTACTGTGCTTGTAGTTCCATTTGTAAGTCCATGGCCATGTTCCAAAGTGACATGGCCAGTCTGCATAGGGGTAAGAATGTGTTCCTCCCTGTTTATGTACCACATAACTGTGGTGTTGTCCGTTCTTATCAATAGTTGACCTGGTTGTAGAAGGTCCTTGAAAGCTATAATAGCATTTATTACTGCTAGCATTTCTTTTTGATTGATGTGAAGGTGCTTTTCTTTTGGGACCATTTGCCCTGAATGCACCGATCTGTCATGCGCCCCAGGCGTAGTCCGAGGCGTCTGTTGTGATGACTTGATTTGCTTGAGGCTTGCTGAATGGAAGACCTGTGTTTGTTTGACATGCATGAGCCCACCACAGAAATTCCTTTTGCAGACATGGAATTAGTGGTATTATTGTTTCCAAACTGTGGCTGTGTTGAGACCATATGTTTTTCAGGTACCATTGTAGTTTCCTCATATGCAGCTTTGCACATGGGATTAGTAAGATGCAAGATGCCATGAATCCCAGAGCCTGCAGGATTTTCCTTGCAGTCAGCCTGGTGCAATTTGCTAGTGTTCTGAAGTATTGAATTAGTTGCCCCTGCTTCTCTGGCGTGAGGTAGGCCATCTGGGTGTTTGTGTCCAAATTGGCACCAAGGAAAATTATCTTCTGAGAGGGTATTAGCCTTGATTTCTTTTTGTTGACTGTGTATCCCAGAGATTTCAATAACATTATTTCATAAGCCAGATGTTTCAGAAGAATGTGCTTGCTGTCCGCTTGGATCAGGCAGTTGTCCAAATAGGGGTATATTTGTATCCCTTGAAGTCTGCAGTAGGCAATTACTGATGCCAGGCATTTCGTGAATACTCTGGGCGCAGTAGATAAGCCAAAGGGCAATGCAGAGAATTGATAATGGGTTGAACCTGAAAGAAATCTGAGGTACCCTCTGCAATTTTGTCTGATTGGGACATGCAGGTATGCCTCCTTGCGGTCCAATGTTACCAGCCAAGACTCCTTGCCCAGCATGGGAAGAAGTTGCTGTAGAGTGAGCATCTTGAATTTTGGTACGAGTAGAAATTTGTTTAGGATGGATAGATCTAAAATAGGTCTCCAATCTTTTCCCTTCCTTGGCACCAGAAATAGCCTGGAATAAAAACCTTGACCTTGTTCGTGCGTAGGTACCTCTTGACTAGCTTTAATGTTTATGAGATCTGTAATTTGCCTTTGTGCCTCTGCCCTTTGATTGTGTGGCAGGTTTGGCATGCCTCTCATTTTTGGAAGGGTGTGAAAATGGAATTTGTAGCCTCTGTTTATAATGTCCAGGATCCATTTGTCCTTTGTGACAACATGCCATTGTTTTGAAAATAATGCCAGCTTTCCTCCTAAGGGGGCTGCCATTTGAGACCTGGTTGGCATGCAAAGGGGAAGTCATTGGGTTTGCTTTCTGAAAGATTGCGAGTTGTCCTCACCACCTCTTTGTGTAGGAGCTTGCCATTGTCTGTCTCTATACGATCCTTGGGATTGTTCTCTGCCCCTCGGGCGCCTGTATCTGCCTCTTTTGGGTCTGTCTGTGGCAGGAAAGGACCAGTTTTTGGAAGGCCAATTTCTGCTAAAACGTGGGGGTTGAACCTGTAGAAATTCTTTCACAGTTTGCATTGATTTAGCCTTTTCCTCCATTTTCCTTAATACCTCCTCAGCATTAGCACCAAGTAGTACATCCTTTTGAAGAGGGGCGTCTAGTAATTTAGCTTTGACATGATCAGGCAAGGCTTGTTCCTTGAGCCAGGCATGCCTACGTATGACTTATCCTGTAACAGCAGCTCTACACGAGGCCTCTAGAGCATCAAAACCACATTGTAAGGTATGCTTACCCACTTGCTCTTCACTATGCATCAAATCCTGCAAATCCTTCAAGTCTGGTTGTTCAGGTTGTGACATTTTACTCTTCAATTGTGATAACAAAAACTGTTGGTATTTTAGCATATGAAACTGACAGTTTAAGGCCCTCATGGATAAGGTAGCCGAGATATATACCTTTTTTCCCCACCTTTCTAAGGATCTGGAATCTCTCTCGGAAGGCAATGGATTTTTGGCAATGGAGGCCTTAACTCCCTTGGGGCCCTCAGAGATGGTTTCTGGGTCAGCAGTATGGCTTTTGTAAAGAAATTGGTGTGAGTCAGGAACCCTTTAGTACCTGTCAGGCTTAACTGGAGCTGGAGGTAGAGAGTCCGGGTTAAGGCAGGCCTCCGAGTAAACATCATCTAGGATGTCCAAGACAGGAGGTATAGCCAGAGGCCTATGCTGAGGTAACAAGAGAAATTCCCTGAGCCTTTTCTTGGAATCTGAATAATCCTGGCCTTCCTAGTGGAAGTGTTCCCTTAAGGTATGCAAAGTTTCCCCAAATGAGTAATCCTCAGGGGGGGAATACAGAAGAGATGGACTCCTCCGCATCAGAGTCTTCAAAAGGGGAGTAAGAATGTTCCTCATCATCAGAGTGCTCTGAAATAATGGAGCCCTGATCAGAGGAGGGGGAATCTTCCTCCACTCTGGGCCTTTTGTCCGGTGGGGGCTGAGAACCTCTGATTAGAGTAATTAAATCCTCAGCCATTTTAAGCATCTGTTTCTTAGGCATGGGGCTTGGAGATGGGCCCTGTGTAGCTGGTCTCTTAGAGTGCATGGTTGCTTTAGACTTTGTGTAAGCCTTGATGGAGAAAGAAGAGGAAGGTCTGAAGACACCTTGAGTGGAGGTGGACCTGTCCACATTCTGAGTTTCAACGCCAAGAGTGGCTTCGGTATCTGTAGTCGGGGTGTGGGCAGAGAAGCCTGCGACCTCAGGTACAGGAGACACCGTCAAAGAAGTGTCGTCGGTAATCAGGGGCTGCGTAGGCGCCTCACTGAGAACCAGACCACGTGTAGTCGGCTTTGGCGTGGTGTCGGTAGAGGCCGAGGACCTCGTGTGTTGGTCCTTGTCTTTGCGTTTTTTAGACAAAACCGGAGTCGGAGTATCCGACGACATAGTATAGTTAAATGCTTTCCCAAAATAATGCTGGGTGAACTCCTCCCGACGCTTAATAGTGCGTTTGTTGAATGTAGCACAAAAGTGACAGACCGAGACGTCGTGGTTAATTTTTATTAGAATTGAAAGGCATTTTTACATGATTACTTTTTGAAAAAATGTTTTTTGTATGTAATTTATTGTCATTCATTTCAGGTAGTTATTCGGACAAATTAACTGATTACATCATTTCCTGTTAATGTATTTAAAACGCGAACATGGGAGAGTTCCCGTTTTTTCTGATGAAGTTCACGTTTTATATTAAAGGTGAAAGAAAGCGCTAAAACATATTCTGCTTTGTGGATTCCTTAAGCAGTCACTGGCCACTGTTCTGCTTTTTTCATTTTTCAACAATTATTAACTTTGGCTGACATCGGTCTGAGGCAAGAAAAGTTTCCCCAACGGGGTACTTAGCTTTTAAGAAGACTTTGGTTTCCAAATTTCGTAATCCCAGGAGCTGGCCGACCGGCACTTGCGAACTGCTTCTGCTTCGGGCACCGCACGGCAAGAAAGACTTAAGAAAATGGCGTCGGCTGGTTCCTTTATACCCCTGTCGCACTGACGTCAGGGAAGAAGTGACGACAACCGACGCCGGATCTAGACTTTGGAATTCGGCCGACCGAGGACACGCCTGACGGCAAGAGAACCCATCTGTTATGACTGCAGCTGTATGCACGATGAACATCTGTAGCAAGTTACAATTTGGATTGCGGTCTTGCCTTGAGTTAGTTGCACTTGGATAATCTCGGATGCATTATGCTGAGCAACTTGCCTGGAGGTGTGGATATCCTTAATGAATATGGACACGCCTCTGCCTTTAGTGTTTCAGTCCAGGTTAGGTGGCTGAAAGATGTGGTATGAATTATAGCCTGGTAATGCAGGGGTGCTCTCTTGAGCCTTGAACCAAGTTTCTGTCACTGCACAGATGTCGATGTTCTCCATTTTAAGGAGTGCCTCGCATAAATGCATTTTGTGGTTTAAACTTGGGTTCATAGGTAGGTACTAGGCTATCGGTCCAAGGGCCTATGCAAGCCTAGCCAACAAAGTTCCCTGGCTTACGCCACCCAAGAAAGTTATTTTCCTGTGCCACTGTCGAGCAGAGACACAGAAGTGATCCCAGAGGTGTATTTCCTATTTCCCATCCACTCATCAAGATTTTTCAAGAAGAGTGCTAATGAAGAACTTTGCTTGACATAGATGGGTAGCCTGTTCCAGAGTATGGGACGTCTCTGGGACAGGAATCTATCCCTCCAGCATGTCCTGTTTATTGTGGTGCCAAGGTTTAGGTCCCTAGAGTGTGTAGCTCGGAGGGATTAGGATTTCTTTAGGTGTAGCATGTCCAACAGCTCTGGGTTTGACATAGCTTTATATGTTTGGCAGAGATCACCTTAGAGTAGGCGATATCCTATGGAGTAAAGCTGGAGTTTTTTCAGGCGGTCAGTGTAGGGCATTTGAGGCCAGTAATCCTCTTTGTGAGGTACTTCTGTGGCCTTTCCAGCTGCTGCAGATGTCTTGTGAGGTACATTCCAAAAGGGGTGTTGTACTCTATAATGGGTCTAATGAGTGTCGTGTAGAGGGGAACAATGACCTCTTTTTTCCTGGATGAGAACCCTTTTATGATGAGGTGTGCCACGTAGGAAGACTTCCTGACTACTGTGGCGATGAGACTATCAGAGAAGAGACTACTGTCCACCTGTGTCCCAAGGTCTCATCATGCATTCGGTGTTAAGCAGATTGCTGCCTATGTGATAGTTCATGGGTACAGAGTTTTTACCAAAGGGGATGACACTGCACTTTTTGGCACTGAGCTTGAGGCCATGGCTCTGACACCGGGCATCTGTCTCAGTGAGGCCCTTCTGTAGGATGCCCACATCATTTGGGGACTTGACTATGGCTCCTAGTTTGCAGTCATCTGTGAACTTCGTTAGCCAGAGGCCTTCTGTGTTAGCCTGTACTTCAGAGAAGTAGATACCAAACAGGAGAGGTCCCAGGATGGAACCCTGTGGTACTCCACTTGTCACTGCTTTGAGGTCAGATTTGGAGTCTGCAACTTTTACAGTGTGGGATCTGTCAGTGAGCCAGTTGGCAACCCATCTTGTGATGTAGGGATTTATACCTAGTTTAGTGAGTTTAGCTATAATTCCAGAATGGAGGATGGTGTTGAAAGCCTTGGCGAGGTCAAGATAGGCTGTGTGAACCACCTTACCCTCATCTATGGCTTTGGTGACTGCCTCAAAGAAGTCGATCAGGTTCAGGAGGCATGATCTGCCTTTCACAAACCCGAACTGAGTGGGATCCAGAGTTTGGAGATTACCAATGTCTTTGTTTATGAGGTCCATGATGATACGTTTCATGGCCTTGCAGACCAGGCTCGTCAGGCTAATAGGTCGATAGTTCCCGGGATCAGTGGTGGCTCCCCCTTTGTGGAGTGGGATAAATGTTACTGTGCGCCATTCAGTGGGCACAAAGCCTGATGCGAGTCTATTATTGAACATGGCGCTTAAGTGGGGAGCAAGTTTGTTCTGAAGTTCGTGTAAAACACAGCTTGGGATGTTGTCCGGTCCCATGGATGCTGTGTTTTTGGCTTTAGAGAGTGCAGCTTTTACCTGCTTAGTTCCTGTATAGATATGGGCCCTTTAGGGGGTGAGAGGGGGGTAAAGTTAGCACTGAACTATCTGCCAGGATGTTGGCAATATCAGTTGGTTCTGTAATTTTCGTGCTTTTGTGCTATAACTCAGAGCAGATCTGGGAGTTGCCATCGAGATTCTTGACATAGCTATAGAATGCTTTGTGGTTGTCCTTGGAATTAATGGTGATTTTGTTTTCGTAGCTAGCTTTGGACGACGTTATAAGGGATCTCAGCTTCTTACTGAGGCCGACCCTGGAGGATAACGTCTTGGTTATGTTTGGGATAGCCCGATCCATGCACTCGTGTAAGTGCTTATAGAGTGCATTTGTGTAGGATTCAGCAGTTGTAACTGTATTTTCCATCTGCATGGGTGTCATGAAGTTCACCACTTCTGTCTTAAGAAGCATGAAGTTGGCTTTGGAGAACTTTTTTACTGTGGTTTCCTTAATTGGGGGTGGGGGCGGTATGTGGGTATCAAGGGTGATTAGCTTATGGTCAGATCGGACCAACGAGAAGTTGACTTCAGGTGCGGAACACTGGTCACTCATGTTGGTAATGACAAGGTCTAAGATATTGTTGCCCCTGGTGGGGGTGTGGATAAGTTGATCTAGGGCATTGGAGTTTATGAATTCCAGAAAGCATTGAACTAAGTAGTTGGTACACGAGTAGTTTTCCCAGTTAATGGTGGGGTAGTTGAAGTTGCCCATTAGGGTGTTTGGTTGAACCCTAATATTTTCCAGTATATCAAGAAAAGAGGAGTGGGAATCCTGGGGCATGGTGGGGGATCTGTAGCAAGCTACAATTTGGATTGCAGTTTTGCCCAGAGTTAGTTGCACTTGGATAATCTTGGATGCATTATGCTGAGCAACTAGCCTGGAGGTGTGGATATCCTTAATGAATATTGACACACCTCTGCCTTTGGTGTTTCGGTCCAGGTTACATGGCCGAAAAGTGTGGCATGAGTTATAGCTTGGTAGTGCAGGGGTGCTCTCTGGAGCCTTGACCCAGGTATCAGTCACTGCACAGATATCGATGTTCTCCATTTTAAGGAGTACCTCGGAGTGAGTGCATTTTGAGATTTAGACTTCTAGCATTGAGTAGCATTACCCTCAGTTTTTGCTTGCCTGTTCCTGTTACAGTGGGGAATTTATTTGAACCTTGCCTAAAAAAGGCACTATAGGGGCAGCAAGAGCCTTAGCCAGTATTCGGAATCCCAGGGGCAACAGATGCAGGCCATCTGTGGCAAAGCATCATGGTCTGTCGACCATGTCATCCCAAGCAGACAGATACTGGATCCCCTTAGAATGACACCAGAAGCTTAGCCAATTGTTGAAGTCAATCATTTTGTTCTTGTACTGCGGTATCATTCTGGGCAATGGCAGAATGCTACTCAGGGCTAGGGTCATACCTGCCTGGGCTACAAGATCGGAGAGCTCTTCCACGTCTCTTTTTATGTAGTCAAGAGAGGTACATCTCAGGTCATTTACACCAACATGGACAATGACAGAGTCATATTTGTACTTGTTGTGGAGTGAACTGAGTGTGTGCATTATGTGGAGGATCCTGGCACCCGACAGGCAGCTGAAAGTAACTTTCTCCTTGTTTAGCCTGGTGAGTGGAACATTAGTGTGCCTGACTATAGAGTCACCTATGACTAGAGTGTTGGGTACGTTATGTCTTGTGGGCTGTGGTTGAGTGGCACACTGAGTTTGTGGGCTATGTGTCATTTGGGTTGTGTTAGGGGTGGAGGTTGCTTGCGTTTCTGCTTTGAATGTCTCTGTTGCTTGAGCAAATTTTTATTGAGAGCCTCCGTGAATGTAGGTGTGTGTTTCGTGCTTCTGTGTGTGTGTTTTGGTGGTGTAGGTGTTGAGGGACAATGTGATGAGTGTGGTGTGGTGCAAGTGTTTACCCTCTCCTCTTGACTGTCTAAGTCCAGTCTAGGGTGAAGAGAGCTTTGCTGCCAGTTTGGCTATATAAGTGCACCTCTCACAGGTTGTAGTGTTAGGTGGTAGGAGGAGAGGGTTGTCTGTGTACATGAGGCAATTGCTGCATTGCCCCAAGATGCCCAGGAGAAAACACCGGGAGCTGATCCTTAGACATGCCTGGATAGGTGCTTATTTATTAAGTACTAAAAAGTGTTTTCCTCTAGACAAGTGAGGAAAGTTGAGTGCTGTAGTAATTTGCAGCTTATTTAGTGCTTACGAGTTCTGAACAAGTACTGAGCACAAAGAAACAGATTTTAGATCTAAAACTATAAAACTGGCTAGTTCTAAGAGAAAATTTGAAGAGCAGACTTTATAACACCTGGAATAGAGTCTCTTATTATTTTTAGCCAGGTTTCTGGGTACAAAGATAATCGACCCCCGACTGCCTCTAGACAGGGACAGATGGGCCTCCTTTCAGAAGCGTTGAAAGGGCTTACCAAAGGAGGATTCTCTGTTGCTCTGGTTCTGCAGACCCCCTCTGCCACGTGGCCAGTGTCTTCCATTACTGCTTCGCCCTCTGCCCCGGTGAAAGGCCCACCACGTGTATCGTGAAAAGCTCTCTGGGATTTTCGAAGCCATATTTTCCTCCCTTTTAACCTTTAGGATAAGGTCTAGATGGTGTGGAAAAATGGACTCAAACAGTAGAGAGTTTTCCCCCCCAGTTCACATCTGGTTAGTGTGTCTTTGACTTTAGGCCAGAATAAGGACGAGCCGAAGGGGGCATTAAAGGATGACTTGAAGGGTTCCGCAAAGTTACACAAATGCATCCAGGAATGTCTCCTAAGGGCAATTCCTGAACCTGGTGACCTACTCGCTCCATCAGCTGCGTAAGAAACGAGCCTCATGAATGAGTTTATTACTGAATTTAAGGTGGAAAGCTGTGAGGACACTACCTGATACCCCCGCAGCTACTGAACCCTGGAGAGCATCTCCAAGGTCCTTCAGGAGATCTCTCTGTAACCTGCTAAAATGTATCAGATAATTCAGGGACCAGAGTGTAAAGGTCACTGAAGAAGACATGCACTTTCCATATCTGTCCATCGTACTCAACTCTTTGTTCGGGGGATGGACAAAAGTGGACGTCTCTGACAACTATTCTTTGTGGCCGCCGCCACCACCATAATATCTACTGGGACACCTTTAGTAAGAAATGTTTTGTCTTTGGGAGATGTAATAAATTTATCTGGCCTGCAGGGAACAGGCTCCACTGAATCTGGAGACACCCACGCCTTTTGACAAACTAAATCCATAAGTTCATCAAAAGGTGGAGTCACCCTAATGGCAGAAGGGTAAGACCCAAAAGCCTTCAGGCAGAAAGACTCATCAGAAGGGGTGATGGGCTTCCAGCTGCCTCTATGCTTAAGGATTTCTAGGACGTCTGCAAACGAGACATCCTCAGAGGGCGACCGGGGGGGGGGCCTTCTGACTCAGCGGTCTGTTTAGATGTGGCAGACTCCTCCAGGCAGTCCAAATGTTTCCTCTTACATAATCTCTCATGTGGGACCTCTTCAGAAGGGCATTCTGTGGAGGTTTCGGAAGAGATGGGTTCACCCACTGGGTCGTCCTGAGGCTTTGGATGTCCACATCCAAGTGGAATCAGTTGTGCTGAGATGAACACTGGTGCCTTCTGGTGAGGAATGACAGGATCTAAGTGGAGCTGCTCATGGGAACAGCACTCTCATCGCCTCAAAAGCCCCCTGCCAATGACTCGAGGAAACCTCCGGCTCTGAAGAAACCAAAAGCTTCCCTGGAGCCAAGGGGGTTGGCTCCAAAGCTGATGTAGGAGCTAAGCTCACCAGTGCCGAGGCCCCGAGAGGCAAGTTCGGATCAGACAACTGTCCAATCAGATTGTCCCCCCAGACCCGATTGAGGAGCATTGGCTCCTAGACTCCTCGAGCTCAGATGATACAGAGGAAGTCTAAGCACAAGTTGGAGCCATAGATCCTGGAGCAGGTCTCAGCTCCGACGGTTCCACTACTATCAGCTCCAAGCATTCTGGCTCCCAGGCCCAGAGGCGGGTCGGAGGAGGAATCGATAAAGAAGGGGTAGGTCCACTCAGCTGCAACGCCAGCTGGGTCGGTTCCAACAATAATCTGGCCAGCGCTGTTGTACTCAAGAGCCTCCACACCACACAATCAACATCCTCATTTGACAAACTCCTGGAGGACCAAGAAGAGGGGGGTAGGAGATCTTGACCTCTGTAGTATAGGAGATTTTAAAGTCAAGATACTGGCTCCAGGGCAGGGGACCGGTTCAGAGACTGTATCGCCATCGGCTCCGAAGCGAGAGGAGCCGAGGCAGAAGGTTTTCTAGGCCCGATGGATTTCGGGTCGATGTCATTTTTGAAATTTGTTTTGAAGGTCCAGAATGGTCTGAAGATGATGAAGACCTTTTCATTTACTTCTCAGATCTAGGAGGAGTGGAAGAGGTTTTCTTTGATGCACTCTGACGACCTTCTAAGGATTCAGAAAAAGAAGTCTTTAATAACCCTCTCAGTACAAGTTTATGTTTTCTTTCAAGTAGAACCCTTGAACTAAATGAATGGCATATGGAGCATGACTCCTGTAAATGTACCACTCCAAGCCAATAGACACATTCTGTATGTCTATTCGTTAAAGACATTTGAGAGCAGTTAGTGCATTTTTTTAAACAGTGATGGTTTAGTGTCTTTTGTTTGCTTGGACATAGTGCCAGCAAAGCAATACAACTCAACAGCAGCAGAAACAAGTATTGAAAACAATCGCACTCTACAAGAGTGTCTAAAGTAGCTCTCTACGAGCTATCTAGGGAAACAGAAGAACACACTAGAAACTCTTATATTGGAACAAAAGCCACAGGACACAGGAAAAAAAGGCCCTCTAACTGACAGAAGCTGAGTCACTCTAAATTAAACGAGCTGAGTCGTTCTCTAAAAACTCTGAAAAAGGAGGATCAAACCTTTTTTATTTTTTTTTAAATAAATGCACACCACACAGCAATAAAGTCCTCTAACTCAAATGGGCTTAGTCACTCTCTAATTTAAACGAGTGATTAGTAGAAAAATACAACTAAATTTCTGTTCAGAAAAACTCAACACACAGACTAGAAAGACACCTTTAAGTAAAACACAGCGAGAGGCTAAACAGTAATCTAAAGTTCACACAGAAAGACCGGGATAGGGATGAAAATGTAGGCCTTACGACAAACGACAGCCCAAAGGGGAAACAGCAAGTAACAGACACAGTATATTGTGAATAAAGTCAAATGACCAACAGGATAACAGCTATAAAGTCCCTATAGAAAGGAAGAAACTTTGAATGTAGAATATTAATTCAAAAATGCAACTTAGCCACAGCCAGTTGAAAGACGTCCGTTCTGTTTAGCAGCAAATGAGATCTGTGGAATGCCACAGAGCATCATGGGATAGGAAGTATGCCACAAGCTAGCTGGAGACCTCAAGCTTTTGTAAACGGCAGAGTTGGAACAGAGGATTGGTTCCGAACCCACAAGTACAGAATGAAGGCGAGATAGGACAACTTCACATTAAGATTTCCTAGTAATAGGTTTCCTGGCCTCCTGCAGAACCCTAAGCTTGCCCTATGAAAAAATGTGTCTGAAAGGAATCAAAACCCTATTTACTCACGTCAGCTGAAGAATACATAAGTGGGGATGCATATAAGAGTTCCTTTGTGTTGTGTGAGATGGTCAACTGTGTGGGGTAACTTGTGGTTATTACCCTTGGCTAAATGTAGGAGTAGGGGGAACCAATTCTGTCTTGGCCAAAAGGGGGTCACCATCAAGATTCTTGGTTTGTCCTGCTTAATCTTTAGCAGGATTTTTGAATGTGAGGAAGGGGAGGGAAAGCATACAGAAACATTCCTTTCCTTGAAAAGCTGAGGGCGTCCACCTTCCAGACCAGAGGATGTGGATCTCTGGCACAAAACCATGGAATGTCTGTTCAAGGGGGAGGCAAAAAGGTCTATTTGTGGAGTACCCCATCTGTGGACAATGCCCAGAAACGCTTCCCTGTGAGGCATCCATTTGTGGGATTGTGTGTCAGACCTGCTCTATGTGTCTGCCACTACATTCTGGCTGGACAAGATAAACACAACCTGGAGGGGAGTCTGAAGTTCAACAGCCAGTTCCCACACTTGCAGAGATGGTCAGCAAAGGAGATAAGACTTTGTCCCTCCCTGCTTGTTCACATACCAGAGAATGGTCATGTTATCTGTGAAAATTTTTAGAGGGACTGAAAGGTCTGAAGAGCCAGCAGAAGTGCCCTCATTTCTTTTATACTGATATGTTCCCTTCTTTGAGAGGGGGACCATGTTCCTTGTGCTTTTATGGAGCCAAAAGCTGCTCCCCATTCTGTGTCTGAGGAGTCTGTTAACAACTTCTAGCCCGGTGGCAGAAAATGGAGTGAGAGACCTGGGCTGGCAGTTAACTGTTTAATCCACCAGGTCATCTCCCTCTTCAGACAAGGGAACTGAGAACTCTAGGGGATGTGCATGTTGCATCCACACTGACGTCAGGAACTATTTAAATTTCCTCATGTGCAGTTTTGCCAGAGGAAGCATTGGGATGTTGGATGCCAAGAACCCCAGGGTTCTGAGAAAAGTCTTGGCAGTGATGTAAGTTAGTGGGATAAGGCTTTAGAAAAAAGAGCTCCTGAGCCTTCTAAGTGGGGACATAGACTTTTATAAGGTCGGTCTATATCCTGCATCCCAAAAATATCTGGTCCTAAGATGGTGAAAGAGCAGATTTTTGGTAGTTTATCTTGAAACCCAGAGACTGTACGATGGAGATGGCAAAGCTTAGATTGTGTTCTAATTCTCCTGGACTGACCGCTTGAAAAAGAGTTCTTCCAGGTATGGGAAGACCTGAATGCCTTGAAATCTACAGAAGACAATTACTGGGGCTAGGCATTTCATGAATACCCTTGGGGCGGTGGAGAAACCAAAAGGCAAGGCAGGAAATTGAAAATGCCAAGAGGCTACAGAGACTCAAACAATTCCTGAAATTGGGATGAATGGGGATGTGTAGGCAAGCATCCTTTACGTCTATGGAGGCCATTTATGCTTGTGGGATGATCGAGGGAAAAGGGTTTGCAAAGTAAGCATTCTGAATGTAGGCACTTTCAGGAAGGTGTTGAGGTAGGAAAGGTCCAGGATGGGTCTCCATGGGCCCTCTTTCCTTGGTACCAAGAACATCCTTGAATAGAACCCTTTTCCTCTTTGCTTGGATGGTACAAGCTAAACGGTGCCTTGATCTAACAGGTCTTCCAGCACTTTTGGGAAATGTGGCAGTTGGTCTCTGGAAGGTTGTGGGATGCTCATGAAAGGTGAGACTGAATCTCATACCATGAAATAATCATTTTTATGATGGTGAGCACCCAGGCATCCTGTGTTATATGTTTTCCCGAGGAGTTGAAAGGGAAAGGTGAAGGGAAGGGAGGGGGGATGTTTGGGGTCCAAATAGTCAGATTGACCCTGGTCCATCTTGTAAAGGACATGATTTTCAGGTGGAGCTTGTTGGGGAGTCCCAAGTTGCTAAGGTCTCTTATTAGACTTTCTTGCCTTAGCTGGAGGAGGAAGTGACTGCCTAAAAAACACTGGTCTAGAAGGATGATTCCTTTGGAATTTTGGTACAGGGGAGACCAGGATGCTTTTCAGTTCCTGCATCTCTTTACCCTTCTCCTGCAAGGTTTTAAACAATTCTGCAGCAGCAGGACCAAACAGGGCTGAACTGTCCAAGGCGGCATCCATGATTTATGTCCTCTGGTAGAGGTTGCAGTCTCAACCAGGAAAATCTTCTTAGGACCAAACCTGTGGCACCTACCCTAGCTGGCGGCTCCACAGCATCGTAGCTACATTTTCCTGAATGGCTGGCCACTTGAAAGAATGCCCCAATCTGGAATGAGGCCAAAGACTTATTCTTGGAGTCTGGCATATCTGAAATAATTTTTGAAAGTTGGGATAAGAGCTCCAAGTTGTATTTAGTCATGTGTGTTTGATAACTGATAGCCCTAAAGGCGAGGGTGGCAGAAGTGCATACCTTTCTGCTTAACCTCTCCATGTCTGCTATCTTTAGCAGAGGGAATCAGGGTGATGGATGGAAGTAACGTAGAGGGCTCATCAGAAGCCACAGTGATGACAGAATGGTCAGCAGAAGGGGATTTGAAAAGAAACTTACAGTCTACAGGCACCTTGTAGAATCTGGTTTCTTAGGTGCTGGTGGCTGGGAGCCAGGGGTTTTACTGGAATATGCAAAATGCATTTAGAAAGGCATGTAGGACAGGAGATATGACTGAGGGACTAGGAATATCCCACCTGAAGAAGTCTGTAGTACCGTTTTTGAACTCTCACATCTGACAACTGTCCCATTTAAAATATTCCATCATCTTACAGAAGGTCTCAATAAAGGTAATTTCCTCTATTTGGGGAGTCGGGTACCATTGTATTCCTCCTCTGGTGAAGCATAAACCAAGCGGGGATTTGAAATGAGTAAGCTAGGGACTCATCCTCTGAGGATTCTTAATATTTGGAAGAAGCCACTTCCCTAACCCTCTTCTAAGGAGAGGGAATCCGGGGTGTGGCCGGTATTGAAACCTCAGGAGGGGGTCCAAGGAACATAAGGGCATTAAAAATAAACTGGGTAAAATTTTTCCAATCCTGTAGTGGGTCAGTGTTAGGTATCAAATACTTACTTTTTTGTGTTTTCTTAGCATGCTGATCAGCTCTGTGTAAGGTTAAAGGACCAGACATAGGCCTGGCTTCAATGATGTCAGAATCAACATCCTCTCCAACTAATATTTGGGAGATCCCCCTAGTGCCTTTAATCACGTCTAGGGCTCCCCCTGAACATCTGCACTGGAACATCTGTACTGGATGCCTGCGGTACCTCCATGGACATGCTATCTTCCTGATCCAAGGCAGCCTCTGTTAAAGGCTCGGCCTGTGAATCGTTCATAGGGGCTGAACGTTTCTCCAGGCTAGCAACTGCCTCGGGAGACAGGTCCACAGCAGGAGGTGCAGCTGAAGTTTCAACCTTAGGCTTCTTGGCATTCCGCTTCACAAGCGACTCTGCCTCAGGCCTTGAGGAACCCTCTTTAGCGCTTTGCGCAAGGAGTTTCAAGCACGGACTCTCTAAACAGAAATGGAAGCTAATGCACTTCTCAAAGTTTTAGGCACAACAACCCGGCAGATGGAACAAGATTTATGATCATGGGTAGGCCCAAGACAAAAAAGGCACTGCTGGTGATTGTGTTTGTGTGGAATCTGATGTCCACATTGATATTTGCCTTTTTTGGATCACATTAAACCTAACCGTAATGAAAAAAGTAAAGAAAGGCTTCCTGAACAGGGCACTTATCTGAAATACTGAGACAGTAACCACTTTGGTGAACAGACCATACGTACCGGTGAAGCACCCGGACTGGCAGCAAAGTAGTTCTGAGAATGGTGCAAAAGTATGACACTTTTATAGCCTATGTCCCACAGCATACTTTGAGCAACATATCACACACCTCCAAGTAGCAAAATTCTTTTATACACTGGCTGATGTCTGCTCGTTGAGAACTCCCTCATGCACAATTTATTTATTTTATTTATTTCAGTTTGATTACCGGGGAAGTCCACTGGGCCAAGAAGAACCCATTTTCAGTGGAGGCCCGGGGAGAAAAGCTCCAAAGGCAGTACAACCAATGCAATGTATGAGAAGAATACAAAAGAAAGTCCACACAGCAAGAAAACATAGTAAGACACTGCAAATGCAAATTTACAATAGAATGTACACACAGTAAGAACATCGTAAATGCAAATTTACGATAGAATGTACACACAGCAAGGATTCAAAGAAGAACATAGCAAATGCTAAAGACAAAACAACAGCAAAAGATAAAAATAATTGTTATTATTTTTTTTTTAATAGATTTGCTAACTTTTCAATATTTTCATCCATACAGTGAAGTTAGAGCCAGCTAAATCATAGCTAGAATTAAAGTGCATAAAGGTGCAGGAGTATAGGGGGGCTTAGTCTACAGGAACCTTGGGATTATGTAGGGTGAAAGCAAGAACATTTCCATTTTGAAGATAGGTGTAAGAAAAGTTGGGTTTTAAAGTAATCTGAGTTAGGTATGGTTCTAAGAGAAGGAGGGAGAGAGTTCCATTTCCTACCTAGAGAGAAGGATAGTAGTTGTTGGCCAGCAGGATGTTTAGGTCTGGGGATGGAGATTAGATTTTGGTGTTCAGATCTTAAAGATCGGTTGGGGATGTAAGGGGGAAGGATGTTGGATAGAGCAGGGCATTTTTCTGGGTAGAATATTAATTTATGAGTGGTTGTTAGTTGGAGATCGTCAAGGTGGTTTGGGAGTTCTAGCCAGTTTAAAGATTGAAGGGAGAGGCAGTGGTGGGTTGAGTTTTTGGATTTAGTGGCGAATTTAGAGATTTTATTATAGCAAGCTTCAAGTTTAGAAGAGAGGCTCCATAAAGTAGAGAGGGAAGGAGGAAGCAGGTAACTAAGGTTTGCCTAGAGAATTTTGAAAGAAATAGATTATTCCTGTAGAGCATGCCTAGTTTTTGGTGTTTTTTTTATGTTTTGTTGAATGTGGAGGCCGAATTTAAGGCGTTCGTCAATGATTATGCCAAGGAGTTTAGCGTAGGGGACCATTTCTATAGGAGTGTTAGTTTGACTGAGGATGTTGAAAGTGTTTTTGTCCAAGGAAGAAGCCTTGGAAGGGAGGAAAATTACTATTTTGGATTTACTGGAGTTGAGGGAGAGATGGTTTTGGTGCATCCAGTTTTCTGTAGTGGAAAAAGCTGTTTGAGTTTTAGAGAGAAGTTCAGAAAAGTTGGGGGCGGCACAGACTAAGGTAGAGTCATCAGCATATTGGATGACTGTAGTGTCAGGGAGAGCAGTGTGAAGGTTGTTTATGAAGATGTTGAAAAGTATGGGACCGAGGATGGATCCCTGAGGAACGCCAGTAGGAGTAGGTAAGGAGGAGGTAGAGTTCTTCCATCTGACAGCCTGAGATCTGTCAGAGAGGTAACTGGAGAACCAGGAAAGAGTATTAGTGGAAAGATTAAGGTTGGAGAGGTGGCAGAGTAGGTGTGAATGGGAGATGGTATCAAAGGCTTTAGAAAGGTCTAGCAGAACAGTGGACACTAGAAGTACAGAATTTCAGGCTTGATTAACTGTTTCTAAGAAGGAAAGTAGGGCAGTTGTGGTGCTGTGGCCTGGATGGAAACCGTGTTGGGTGGGTGTAAGTAGCTGATTCTCTGTTAAGTAGGGTAAAAGTTGGTAGTGGACACATTTCTCAAGAATTTTAGATATAGGAGAGAGTAGGGCAATAGGGCGGAAGTTAGAAATGGAGTTGTTTTTACCTCCTTTATGAAGTGGTAGAATGTAGGCTGAACGCCAGAGTTTGGGAACGTATGACTCTTGTAAGGATCGGTTAATCAGGATGCTAATTGGAAGAGCTATTCCTTCGGCTGCGTATTTGAGGAAGGAGGGGGGAATGTTGTTGGGGGTGTTGGAACAAGGTTTTAGTTTGGTTAAGAGTTTCTTTATGAATGTTGTGGAAACTGGTTTGAGTTGAAACATAGGGTGATAGTCATTAGAAGAGTTTAGGAAGTTGGAAGGGTTGTTGTTAGGGAATGTTTTGGTTAGCTTGGCTATAGTGTCTGTAAAGAAAGTGTTGAAGAGTGAGCTCAGTTCATTGTCAGTTAAACTAGGGTCAGGGCAGGGGTTATTCTGTGACCCAGGATGGAGAAGAGAGTTAACAGATTTCCAGAATTGTTTTGGGTTGTTATGATTAGTAGACTGACGTTTATTGTAGTAGTTTTATTTGGCCTTGGTGATTAGTTTTTTTACTTGGTTGCGGAGTTGGGTATATTGGAGCAAGGCAGAAGGCGGTTTACTTTTCTGATAAAGCTTCCAAGATTTGTCTCTGAGCTGCATGGTATGTTTAGTCTCTTTGGTCAGCCAAGGAGCAGACTTGGCTTTGATTCATTTATTTCTAAGGGGGACTAGGGAGTTAAGAGTATTTAGGAAGATGGAGTTAAAATGTTCTACGGCATTGTCGAGGGAGAGTGTGTGAAGGATTTGCCAGTTGATTTCTTTGAATATGTTAGAGAAAATTGTGGGGTTGAAGTTGCTAAGGTTACGAGTTTGGATATAATGATGTAGGAATTGAGTGGGGTTAGCTGAGCGATGAATGAAGGCAGGGAGATGGTCACTAAAGGAGTCGGGGATAGTTCCTGATAGAGAGATTTTGTTAGGATGGGAGACTAAAATCCAATCTATGATGGAACCAGGGGGTGGTTTTTGTTAGGCCTGGTTGTAGAATGGATTAATTGGGAGAAGTTGAAAAGGTTGATAGCTACGGAGGGGGAAGGTGTGTTGATTTTGTTCCAATCAATGTTGATGTTGCCTAGAATAAATGTTTCATATTTTATTTTAGATGAGGCCCAGTGGAGAATATTCTCCAAGGTAGAGATGTTGTCGCCAGGGGAGATGCATAAAGAAATGAAGCAGATATTTTTATGTTTATTGAGTTGGAGCAGACAAGCAGTTATTTCAGTATTTTTGAACAGAGGGGTTGGGATTTGCAGGGGGATTACTGAGAGAAGGTTAGAGTAGATTATGGCAGAGCCTCCACCTTTTTTGTTTATTCGGTCACTCCTGAGGATGTTGAAACCTGGAGGTAGGATTTCAGAATCAGAGATATGGGGTTTTAGCCAGGTCTCAGAGATGGCTAAGATGTCAGGTTGGTTGTGATTAATCCAGGCGTGAACATGGTGAATTTTGTTGTTAAGGCTTTGGGCATTGATAGTGAAGACCTTAAGGGTGCTAGGAGAGGTCTTAGGAGTAGAAGGAGTGGGAGGGAGAGGTGTATTAGAAGTGGGGGAGGAGGGGGAAGGAGGGATGGAGTTGTTTGTACTGAGGCAGGGGCCAGGGTTAGGGTGAATGTCTCCAGATAAGGCTAGGAAATTATTTGAGAAAACTTTAAGTCTTTTAAGTTTGGAGAGTAAGAAGTTGTTTGGGGTTGGTGGAAATGTAAGTGAGATGCTTTTTGTAGAGGAGGAGATTATTTTGGGATGGAAGAGGTGTAGTAGGTTTATTGGGATAAGGCAGGGGGAAATGGAGTGGAAGTGAGTGAGTAGAGGAGGAAGTGGGTGGGAGAAAGTGAAAGTATGAGTAGCAGCCAGGTATGGGTGAGTTATTGAGCAGTAAGAAGTAGTGTGATGGAGAGGAATAAGAAAAACGAGAAGAGAGAAGGGGAGTCTGAGGGAAATGAGAATTTGGGAGTACATGTTAGAATGGGTGGGGTAAGGGATGGAGAAAAGAAGTAGGTGGAAGAGTGTGGTTTTGGAGAGAATGTGAAAGGAGTGGAAGGAAGATGTAAAGTAGGAGAGGAGAGGGTAGGGTTAAGTGTAGTGAGAAGTGGGAGGGGTAAGAGAGTTTGGAGAAATGAAAGGAGGTTTTAGATTGGTTAATTAATGTAGGAATTGATAGAGGGAAAGACTGATTGGCTGAAACAAATGTAGGGTGGAGTTGGTGATGTATAAATGTGGATGTGCTGGGGGCGGGTGAGATTTGGGGGCAGGGTAGGGGAGCGGAGTGAGCCCGAAGGGCAAACGGAGCAGGAAGAGCCAGAGGAGGCGAAAAATGTAGAAGACAATCAGTAATGAGCGAGTATTCAGAAAAGTTTAACAAGTTTATCAGAGTTGTGAAGATGGGGAAGGTAAGTGAAGGAGAAGAGGAAGGGTAGTGAGATGAGCAGAGAAGTTGGGTTAGAAGGTAGAATGCAAAGGAGAAAGACAGAGGGAGAAGGAAGAGACTTCAGAAAGGGAGTAGAGGAGGGCTGAGTAAAGGAAAGGAAGGCTGAGAGTTCTGGACAATAGAGTGAGAGAGAGAGAAAGAGCAGAGGAATGGAGGTAGAGGGCTGTAGAAGGGAGATGAGGAACGAGAGGGAAACAAATAGTGGGAACAGTAAGAGGTAGTGGAACGCCACCTAGTGGTCAGATCGACTGGAGTAGTAGAGATCCCAAGGGGAGAATCAGGAAGGGAGCTAGAGAGGTTCAGGAGGGCGGAAAGAAGTGCAGGGAGGACTGAAACAGCAGAGAAGGGGATAGAAAGAATGGGGAGAACTAAGAGTGCACGCAGTAAAAGCAGAGGGGGTAGTGGCTGCTGGCTAGTCTGGCAGGGAGGCGTACTGCGACCTAGTAGTATCAACTGATCAATAGTACAGAGTTACAACAGTACAATAGTACCTCCTATTGCAAACATACTGGCGGACAGATTCAGTGCTTACTCTCCCCCCTCCCAAAGGACCAATCACAATACCAGTAGATTACCAGGCACCCAGTATTAATGCTGCACAGGTTAAAACAACACTGTCCACGGCCAGGAAAACAGCTTCTATAGGACCTGACAGTATACCTGGCTGTGTTCTACATGAACTAGAGAGTGAACTGGCACCTCACATGTGTGCCCTGTTCAATCACAGCCTCACCTCAGTCTTTGTCCCTACCGAATGGTGCACTGCTACAGTCAGCCCTCTCCACAAAGGAGGAGCGACTACAGACCCCGGGAACTATCGCCCCATTACCCTGACGAGTCTGATATGCAAAGCTATGGAATGCATCATTATGGACCTAATAAACAAGGATATAGGGAATCTCCAAACTCTGGATCCTACACAGTTTGGTTTTGTGAAGGGTAGATCATGCCTGGTCGACTTCTTTGAGTCAGTCACCAGAGCTGTGGATGAAGGTAAGGTGATTCATACAGCCTACCTTGATCTGGCCAAGGCTACCATTCCCCACTCAGGAATCCCAGAAAAACTTACTAAGCTAGGCATCAACCCCTATATCACTAATGAGTTGCAAACTGGCTCACAGATAGAACCCGCAGTGTGAAAGTAGCTGACTGCTGCTGACCAGTCACGAGTGGAGTCCCACAGGGTTCAGTCCCGGGTCCTCTCCTGCTTGGAATCTACTTCTCTGAAGTCCAGGCCAACACTAAGGGACTCTGGCTGACAAAGTTCGCAGATGATTGCAAGTTGGGAGCTATTATTAACTCCCCAAGTGATGTTGACATCCTACAGAAAGGCCTCAATGAGACCAACAACTGGTGTCAGAACCATGGCCTTAAGCTCAATGCCAAAAAATGTCTCTCCAACCCCTTTGGGAAAAAACAGGTTCCCTTGAATTACCACACTGATGGTAGTCCACTGAACACAAAGGCATTATAAGAGATCTGGGAACACAGGTTGACAGCAAACTCTCTTTTGACCACCACTTTACCACTGTGGTCAGAAAGTCCTTCTATGTGGCACATCTCATTACTAAGGGTTTTGCATCCAGGAAGAAAGAAGTCATCGTCTCCCTCTACTCTTCCCTCATTAGGCCAATCAAGTACAATGCCCCATTTGGCATGTACCTCACTAGACACCTGCAACAACTGGAGAGGCCGGAAAAGTACCTCACAAAGAGGATCCTAGGCCTTAAACACTTGTCCTAAATGGACAGACTAAAAAAACTCCAACTATTCTCCGTCTCGTATCGTCTATTTAGAAGCAACCTCTGCTTGACTTACAAAGCCATGTCTGACCCAGCTCTGTTAGAAATGCTACATCTAAAGAAATCCCAATCCCTCCGCACCACACACTCCAGAGACCTCACCCTCACATTACCACAACCAACAGAACATGCTGGAGGGACAAGTTCATAACCCAGAGATCGCCCATGCTATGGAATAGACCTCCCATACATGTGATGCAGAGCACCTCACTGGCCCTCTTCAAGAGAAATCTTGATGAGTGGATGGGAAATAGAAAATTCACAGAGGGATCACTCCAGTGGCTCTACTCGACAGAGGCACTAGGAACCAAGGTTGGGTGGCACGATGCCAGGGTAATCCTATGGGCTAGGCCTGCAAAGGCTCCAGGGCCATTAGCCTAGTACACACCTATGAACCTATGTAAAGAATACTGCAACAGAGGAATATGACATTTCTAGACTCTGAGGTGAATTTGAGATTTTTTTTTCCATAACCTTCAGTTCAGTGATAGTCTGAACAAAAATCATTACTTAGTTTTTCTTTCAAGGAAGAAATACATTATGTCCAAGGCTTAACATTCAAGGATGACAAGTAATTACCAATAAATTGAGTAGCTTTTACCCACAAACTGAGAACAAAATGCTCATGAGGTGCATAAATCGTATCTGGGGTATCTGCCTTCCTTCCTACTGAATAAAAACAATTCACTCCTTGTGTACCTCTATAGTGTTAAATTGGGATAGAAGTGAAAGGACAAATCATCATAGTCATACATTTTAAGTTGCTGGTGTCATACATCTACACAGCATGCTGCTGTAGCCCTAACCACAAAAGGTAAACACCTTCATTCTACTCATCTGAAGCTGAACTAGGATTAAAGTGAAAAAACTGAGCAAAACATATTTCAATCTAGTGTTTTCAGCATTACATATACAGCATATCTCCTTTCCTCTATACTTATTTGATAGCCACCTGTACATACATCTGATTTCAATAGAAAGTGAAAAAAAAAATTAACAGTATTTCATCATTCCCACTTGCACACAGTACACTAGCTACAGACAAGCTACAGTGACCCTCTGTACACACTTCTAAAGTGTGACTTTCATGAAAGTTAAAAAAAAAAAAAAAAAAAAAAAACGACCACTCTGACCCCAAATAACAACCAAGCTGGAGACGCATTGTTTTGCACATCTCTGAAATTTGACGGTGTGGGACAATGAAGAAATAATGACCACAGTATCCCTGGCCCCCACAAACTACGTTGATCTGTGTGTCCACCTCTGAGTCGAACTAGGTTTAGCCTAGGTGGGGCAGCCAAGAATGATGGCCCAAATGAAGCTCCAAGTGTTCTGGGATGCACTCTATCTTATTTTTCCACTACCTAGGAGTATATATACATGTGTGTGTGTGTGTGTGTGTGTGTGTGTGTGTGTGTGTGTATATATATATATATATATATATATATATATATATATATATATATATATATAGATATATATATATATACATGTATATATATACATATATATATATACATACATATATAGATATATATATATATATATATATATATATATTTATATATATATATATATATATATATGTATAGCCTGAAGCTCAATGCCATATAGCTGGTAGTCTACTTAATGCCGAAAATGTGATGAGACACCTTGGGACACAGGTGGACAAGTAGTCTCTCCTTTGATAATCACATTGCCACAGTCATCAGGAAATCCTTCTACGTGGCTCCTCTCATCACAAAAGGATTCTCATCCAGAAAAAAAGAGGTCATTGTTCCCCTCTACTCATCACTCATTAGACCCATTATAGAGTACAATGCCCCTTTTGGTATGTACCTCACAAGACATCTACAACTGGAAAGACCACAGAAATACCTCATAAAGAGGATTACTGGCCTCAAACAGATGCCCTATTCAGACCGTCTCAAAAAACTACAGCTTGACTCCATCGGATATCGCCTACTCGGGGGCGATCTCTGCCTAACATACAAAGCTATGTCAAACCCAGAGCTGTTGGACATGCTCCACTTAAAGAAATCCCAATCCCTCTGAGCTACATGCTCTAGGGACCCAAACCTTGTCACCACAATAAACAGAACATGCTGGAGGGATAGATTCCTGTCCCAGAGACTTCCCATACTCTGGAACAAATTACCTATGTCAGAGCTCTTCATTAGCACTCTGCAAGAAAAATCTTGATGATTGGATGGGAAATGGGAAATTCACCCCGGGGATCACTTCTGTGGCTCTACTCGACAGGGGCACAGGAAAATAATTTTCTTGGGTGGCGAAAGCCAGGGTACATTTTTTGGCTAGGCTTCCCTGGGACCGATAGCCTAGTACCTACCCTATGAACCGATATATATATATATATATATATATATATATATATATATATATATATATATATATATATACACACACACACACACACACACACACACACACACTGACCCTGATAAATCAATGCTAGCACGATAGCAATTATTGTTTTTACACTGCATTTGAATGCAGATAGAAAATTCATATGAAATGGTAAACATTTTAGGAAACATACAAATCTGTTAGCTCTCAGAATGATTAAAAATGCCTTTAAAGTACTTACCATAAATGGATTTCTAGACAGAGACCCTGGTTTTCTGACAGGTAGCAACCCTAGGATGCTTCTCCCAATTTTTCTATGGACATTTGCAAACCACTGTGTAAACAGTCAGCTGTCATTATTAACCCTTTATCTTCTGGTTTAAATTCACCTCTGTTTATCTTAATGCCTACAATTTGTTTGTTTGTCTTTCGGCTTTTCCTGGTTAGGGGTCACCACAGCAGAACTCCGGTCTGCTAATGATTGGCAGTAGATTTTCAAGAACGTCGAGGTGCCAGCTTGATGTTCAACTTTCAATGAAGGCACGCCCATTTTACGCATGTCTTTCGAACGCCCACCCAACCGCTCTTAATGCCTACAATACTGACCAATATGTGACTACTCCAGAGTTCTCTACACATTACTACAGTTGTAGCCTTTCTAGATTTCTTTCCTTTTCTTCTCATCGTGTCTTTATACACACACTTTTGCTTTTTGGCACCTTCTGCTGCTGCCTGATTTTTCTGTTTACTTCTGGTTTAATTTCCAAACCCTCTCCTTTCTGAGATGTTTCTGCTAATTTAAGCAAATTTGTCATTTTAGACTTATTTTCCTTGTAGTTTGTACCTGATGACTTCAACAAATATGTATTTGCCATAACAGACCTCTACATACATTCAGTTTCTAGGGGGCCCATACCCCATTTACAACATGGGAAATATAGTCATAGTGCACTATACTTTGCACGTGTGTTAACTGTGGAGCTTTTCTCCCCGGGCCTTCTCTGAAAAATGGCAACAGCTCAGTTGGACTAACCTGGTCAACAAATGTCAAATAAAATAAATATGATTCGATAGGCATGAAGCAGTTTTTCTTGGTTTAATTGTCTTTCTGGGTAAATTAATTACACCAAAGCTGTCATGTAAAATTGGAAAAGCAAGCGGATTTACAGCTTGAACTTTATTACTAGAAGACAAGTCAGTTTTCAATATTACTTTGTCTTCTGAAATATTTCTTACGAAGCTCTGTTCTCATTTTGCTCATGCTTTACTGTTGGCTATTCCCCAGTACTTATAACTCTATCTTGCTCTTTTATATTACATTTCCCTCCCAGAATACTGTCTTGGTACTTCAGTTTTCCTGCTATAAATGTTAAACCAAAAATCATGGCAAGCATGCAGTAAAGTTATAAAGAACCAAAACCACTGCTTGCAAAAAAGGGACACTTCTGGACAGACCATTTTATTTTGTAAAACATTCCACAGATAAAAACAACCCAACAGCTGGTTAAGCACTTTAGTGCTTTTACGATAAATAGGGCTTCATCAGAACCAACAAGATTACTTGGAGAAATAATGCACAAGTTTTCCATTCACCAAAGATGGTGGTCTTACACCACTTGCTTCGTCAGTGGCAAATCGACATGGTCCCTGAAACAAGGAAGACCCATTAAGGTCACTTGATTTAATATTGTTAAAAGGCTTTTGGTTGCCATAGTGCTGAGCAAAAATGCACACTGATAACGTTGACAAAATAAGCATGGTTGCATGGGGTAGGGTTGAGCTGGCGGACTGTGGTAATTCCTGGAAAGAAATGACTAACTGGTTTAAATGTTCCGTAAAGAATTGCCATCACCAGCTGGTGAAGTGCTACAGCCAACAATACATGTGTTTCAGTATATTTAAGGTTCCAAGGGTCCAGCAAAGGAAATCTCAATGCCAGGGCAAGTGACACCAAAAAGACTGGCATTGATAATGTTGTTGCTGGTCGAAGAAGCAACACCTAAAAATACAATGCTGGAAAATCTGCAGTGATGCTGAAGGCATCTACACTGGTAACTATACATCTGGAGCTGGATTAACTAAAACGGAGGCTGTTGATAAAGCCACAATTGTCAGTGACATTTTTCTTCCAGGAGCTTTTTTTTTGCCCACTGAAATGTCCTTGTCACCCCAAGTCACTGAGTACAGGAGAAGTTTTTAATCTCCTGCCTTGAATTTGAATGATGTCAACCAGCTTACAATCTAAATTATTCATATTTGGAGAACAATGGGAACTGGGTGCATCTGGCTGGGAAATGGCCTGTAATCTGGAGGAGACTGAGCAGCAGAAAAAAGTTATGCACTCACCATAACATTCCAACTGTGTTGTCCGTTTTCATTCTTCCTCAGCAATTGGGTTTGGATCCAATCCTTGGATCAGATGCAGCCTTTACTTTCAGCTCGTGGCAACTAAGACTCTCAAGCTCCTCCCTTACCCCTAATGCTCTATCCCCTAACATACCTCAGATCTTGTTTGCTGGCTTACTGTGTAAAAGGAAAATAGCAACATATTAACAGAAATCCATATGTAGAGCTCAGCATAAGAACAGTGGTTCCCTTTATAAGGTCTCATTCTTCCAGAAGTCTTTAGACAAAGGATATATAATCTGTAAGCCACTTGGCTAAAGTTACCTTCGTGACTGGCTTGCCCAATTTGGAATCTGCAAATGAAACAAACAAGATGTTTTTTTTTTTTAATTTCTTGTTCTGTGCAAGTAGAAATGCAATGGTCTGTGAACATCCAGTAAGTGTACCATATATTCACCTTTGTTTGTAAAATTTGGAAAGAAAACTGATCGGTTGATGTTTGATTTTGACACCACCTTAGGAAGGAATGGTTCATGAATCCACCCTATCCTTATGAAATACTAAGTAAGGAGGGTTAGAAAGCAGTGCTTGAAGATTTGTATGTCTTCTAGCAGATGTGATAGCTACCAAAAATATAGTTTTCCAGGTCAGAAATTTCAACTTGCATTTAGCTGCTAGTTTGAAGGATGACTGAATTAATGACTAACACCAAACAAATCCCATGGCAGAGCGGGATCTTTATAAGGGAGTCTCAAAAGGATACCTCTCAAAAAGGCAGTTTAGATGGAGGAGGAATTTTCAATCCCAAAATGAAAATGAGAACCAGCAGCTAGTTGTACTCTGATAGTTAAGGAACTGGCTCCTTTGTTGAAAATTGTTGCCAAAAATTCAAGGACACTATGTATTGGTGCTGTAAGGGGGTCACAACATGTTTCTGTTGTGCTCAAAAAACAAATATCTTCCATTTACTCCTGTAAAGTTTCCTTGCAGAAGCTTTGTGGGAGGACAAAGGTATTTGATGAACAGGGAAGGAGAGAATATGTTGTTTGGCTATTGATGGAAGTGGAGAAACCATGCGGTCAGTCTTCGGTTTGAGATATCCGGGTGAATCATGCCTGTCGTGTGAGACAGAAGGTCCAGAATAGGATCCATACTCAATGGATAGTAGATTAGATGAGGCCAAAGGAAGGGAAACCAAATTTGTTGAGGCCAGTAAGGGGAAAAGAGGATGACTCTGCTCTTCAACCAGAATGCTTTCTGTACAAATCTAGGGCTCAAAGGAATTGGGGATAAGTATAAGAGAGACCAGGGGTTCAATCGCGTAAGAGTTTCTCTGCGTCTCCCACGGTGTGGGGATTAGCACAAAGAACCTGCTGCACTTGTTTACAGGAGACGCAAATATGTCACAGCATGGCTGGCACCACTGGTGAAAAATAATTTCCAAAACATTCTTGTTTGAGACCACTCATGAGGCAGTAGAATGGTCCTGCTCAACTTGTCTGCTATTGGTTTGGATTTCCCCGGAATGTACATTGTCATCAGAAATCGGTTGGACAATTTAATTTAATGATTTTAACGTTCTTGTGGTTCCCAAATAAACCTAGAGCAGCATTAACACATCACATGCAAGAGACTGGTCTACTGGGGGAATTGGTTTACTGGATTTGGAACTGTATTCAATCTCTTCTTTGATGAAAACTATTTCTTTATTAATTAATGAACATTAATCAGTTAAATGGAAACGTTTCAAGAAGTCCTTTGCTTTAATACTGACAACATATCTAATTCTAATAAACTGTTAATATTAAATCCATTTATTTGAATTTAAAAAAAATATTTTACAAGTTTCAAGAAAATATTTCACATTACATGTCACTCTTACTAAAGGCATTTCAAAATTTTGTTTATAGAAACCCAGCATATAAGGCCTGGATATTTTCTCTTTCCTATTGCTTTCACACAAAATAATATCTCTTCCTTAAATCTTTCTAACATGATCTTGCTTACGGATAGAAATCGTATTTATTGGTCTCCGTTACTGAGTAAGGACAAATTGAATTCTGTAGATAACCTAATTATCAGACAATTTAAGTAAGAATATGTTGTTGGAAATACAATTCTGTAGACAGTTTGTGACTGATAAAATTGAATTAATGTCACCAAGTACAAGAATTACTGTTCCTAAGTTATTACATTTTCTAACTATATTTACAAAGCAGATTTCATCCAACGATGGCAAACTCAAAAATTTATAAAATAAATAAAAATGCGAAGTAAAGTTATTCAGAGAACTATTGGAACTACTTCTCTTCAATTAATACTCCCTCTGATAATGACAAGAAAATAATATTAGAATCATCTAAGCTAACCACTTCATCACTTGAATGGAGACCGTTTTCTTGGAAATTTATGCACAGGGCATTTTTTTACTCCTCATAAAATGGAATTAACCAAGAAAAAACCTGTGCGCTGGAGATGTAAATTGGAGACTAAGGCAGATGGGTCCAGTATGTTTTTAACTGTGTAAACCTTAAGTTCTATTGGGATAATATTAACAGATTTCTTCAAGCTTTTTTTCTGGGTTTGTTTTATCCAAATCTTTGATTCTATTTAATACTCCAGTACGTAACTGTGTAAAGAAATAAATAGATATCCTTTGTTATGGTCTATTGTGTCAGTTGCTAGAAAGATTGCAACTAGAAAATGGAAGTCAAACTTCTCCCTCATTTATGGAATTCAAGAATATCATAAATGAACTATGTCACTTAAAACTAATGACCATAAATCAAGATCCATCAGAAAAACAATCTTATAACCTGTGGTCTAAATTAAAAGACTTATTAGACAAGCAGTTACCAAACTTTCAAGAATTCAAATGTTTTAAATTTTCTTGTTAATTTTTACCTAGTAGACACCTTTGTAAATAATTTACTTGTGTTTCCTGTTCTTTGCACTACTATTTAATTTCTTTATTATATTTTATGTTAATGATTATTTTCTTGTTAAAAAATTAAATAAAAATATTAAAAAAAAAAAAAAAAAAAAAAAAAAAGCATTGGTTGGGTGAGATCGCCCATTGCCAAACTCAGAGCTTCTTGACATAAGGGGTAAGATCTGGTTCCTCCTTGTTTGCTGATGTACCAAACCATGGATGTATTGTCTGTCTGAACAGCAACTGTCCCAGAGGGAGTGTGTCTTGGAATGCCTGCAATGCTAAGAGAACTGCTCTCATTTCCAGGACATTGATATGCAAATTGACCTCTTCAGGCAACCCAAAAAGTAACCCCCATCCAATGTGGGGTGAGACTGTGGTCACTGTGGCCTTGGGTTGAGGATGAATGAATAGATGGCCTTGCCAAACTTGATCTGAGTGAATCTACCACCAAAGGTATCTTTTGCATACTTGGGGATAGTCTTATCTGAGCGGACATGTGTTGAAGAATGGACCACTGACTTGCTACCATCCACTGAAGAATCCTCATATGAAATCTTGCTAGATGAACAAGAACTATAGCCAAAGACACTGATTCTGAAGCATGTAGGATTAACTGGGCTGATAGTGGAGAGCTGTGAATTATTATCCTGACCTGGAATCTGATATTCTGTATTCATGACAGAGGAAGAGAAGCTGTCATATTGTGTAGAAAATGGCTTCTATGAACTCCAATGTCTGAGATGGCTATAACATTTTTTTGTAATTTATGGTTATCCATAGATGGCAGCAAGTGTGGAGTACCTGGTCTCGAGATCTTATCAGTAGATGCCTGGTTGGGGCGGTAATGAGACAATCGTCCAAGTACAGAAATGCTCAGAATCCCTGCAATCTCAAGTGAGCTGCTACTACTACCATGCATTTCAAGACCCTGGGGGCTGTGGTGAGGCCAAAGGGCGATGCTCTCAACTGGTAATGACTAGCTCCAAGCTAGGAGTGTAAATACCTTTGGGATTGCCTGTTCATTTTTTATGCGATAGTACACATCCTGAAGATCTATCTAACACATCCAGTTGTCCTTGCACAGAATGGACTGAACTGTGACCATTTGGAACTTGGTGTGCTGAACTGATTTTGCTCAGACTGCTGAGACCCCTCCCCCCCAAAAAAACCCATCTCCAGTCCCCTGTTTTCTTTGGCATTAAAAAGAATCTTGAGTTCAGTTTTGAATCCTATCTGATCTGGTGGGACCTCTTGAATGACTCATTCTAGCAGCTTTTGTATTTTTAGAGCTGCTGCTTTCCTGTGAACGTTGTCATAATGGTTACGATGTTTACCTTAAACACAAGGTGCAGGGTTTGATTCTCGCATGAGGTAACTGGATAGGCTTAAAATGGCCCACAAAGCAGTTTGCCTAGTATGCAAATCTATAATCTGACTGGGTGGAACATCGGGAATTTTGCAAACCGGTGGAGGTGGCACGGAAATAATCCCATGCACCCATGTATCTTGTAATGTCTAGCCAGGGTCTCCTGTAGAAGAGCAAATGACCTCCAATTGCCTCCACAGGCAGACATTCAGAGCCTCCTTTCAGGAGCGCTGGTAGGGTCTGTTGGGAAAGAATCTCTGGCCCTGCAGGCCTCCTCTGCCATATGGGCAGTGTCTTCCATTTGAGTTTCCCCCTCTAACTCTGCGGGAAATATTTCCATGAGGATCTTGGAAAAGACCCTGGGACTTCCTGAACCACATTTTCCAACCTCTTTGTTGATTCCTGGAAAAGAACCTTTGAGAAGTCGAAAAACGTACTCCAAATGAAGACAGGGTCTTTCCATCTTGCTCGCATCTGCAGTGTGTTAAGGACAAACACCAAGCTTTCTCAAAAGCACTGATGAAAGAGGACATTAAGGGCTTCACAAAGTCACAGAAGCACATCCAGGCATGCTGCCTAATAGAAATGAGGTACCTTCTGGTGCATGGGAGATAAGCCTTAAGGACAAGTTAGTGATCGATTAAGGGTAGCCAACTGTGAAGCCAGAGAAGACTGACCCTGGGGAGTACTTGTCCCAGAGAGAAAATCTGAAAGTTCCTTAATCATACCCCTCTTCTTATCTTGAAATATGCCAAATAATTCAGCCGAGTGCAAAGGTCGCTGAAGCATACACATGCTTCCCAAATCTATCCAATGTCCTAAACTCGTCTCCCTCCATGAGTTCTTTCTTGGTGGCTGCGACAAGGACCAAGACATCTATAGTTGCCCTTGCAACTCCCACTCTAATATCATCCACCCCATCCAACCACTACCTTTCTTTCCACTCCACTAACTACCTTGATTATAGCAAGCTCAGATGCTCATAAGTCTAGTACTTATACAGCAGGAACTTCTCATTGTAACATTTGTTAATGTCTGTTATGTACTTCACAGATAAAGATTCTAGTTGTCTACTGATGTACTATGTTCTTCATCTGTAAATATGTTGTAAGTAATTGCTATGTTAAATTGTTAATTGCTATGTAATCCAATGTAACTACTGTCTGTTTATTTTACTGTGGAGCTTTTCTCCCCGGGCCTCCACTGAAAATGGACCTACGTCCAGTTAGACACTCCCGGTCAACAAATTTAAATAAATAAATAAAATATAAATAAATCTACAGAAGCTCTCTTGCTCTGACACCAAAATTCAGTCTGGTCTTCTGGGGACTGGCTCAACTCTGTCTGGTTCCTTCCATGCCCACTTAGAGATCAAATCAATGACCTCATCAGCGGGGAGAGTCATCTAGGAGGTAGATGGGTTAGACCCAAAAGCCTCCAGGAATACAGATTCCTCTTTGGAAGGATTATCAGTGAACCAACCACCCTCCTCTGTTTAACGATTTCTAGGATGTCTCCAAAGGAGACGTCTTTAGGTGGAGATCATGAGGATCCATCCCCATTGTCGATATCTTTAGTGACGGACTCCTGAGGAGAGTCCAAGTGCCTCCTCTTTCTAAGCACTTCTTCGGCAAGGTGTTCCAGAGAAGTACTGGAAGAAACAGTAATACCCTGCTGGGTAGATTGGAGACTTGGGGCTGTCCCTGTGGAGTGGAATGATGGGGCTCAAGATGCAGGCATATGGGATCCAGAGGGTAGATCTATGGGAGAGGAACCATCCATCCTGCAGAAGCGGAGAACACTCTCTACTACCTCAAAGACAGGAAGCTCTGAGAAGGAAGCCAATGGTGCCAAGAAGCCAAGCTTCCAATCCATGGGTTCTTTCTGTCCCAAAGGCAATCCACCCAAAGCAGAGACCAGAGCCGAGCTATCTAATGCAGAAGCTCTGAGGGGCAGAGACTCGGATGCTTCACCTCTAAGAGTCAAAGCACTCAGACCAGACGCCCCAGAGAAATCCTGAGAGATGAACATACTATGATGTCTGGATTCAACCCAGATGGATCTGGGAGACTCTGATCCCGAGGTTCTGTAACGACAAGACAGATCAAAGAAGGAGCCAAGATTGAAGGCTTAGTACTAGCAACGACTTCCTGATTTGAGGGGGGTAGGAGCTGGAAGAACTCATCTGAATCTGCACAGAGAGAAGCTTTCTATCCACATCAGTCTCATTTGGGCTTCTGGAAGAATGAGATGATGCCACTGAGGGAGACCTGGAATGTCAGTGGGACTCCAAAAAGGGAGATGGTAACCGGGAGAAGGTAAAGCCAAAACTTCAATAACAAATGATAAACCTCATATTATTACAGATATAAGGATATAAAGAGTGTAAATAAAATAACTTTATACTTCTCTCCAAAACAACACTAAGCTCGAGAGCTCACAGCGACCACGTCTGAATGTGAAAGTGGGAAATGAGATCTGAAATATAAGGGATAGAGCATTATAGGTAAGGGAGGAGCTAGAGAGTTTGTTAGTAGCCACGAGCTGAAAAAAAAAACAGTAAAGTCAGACCTGAGGATCTGATCCAAAACCCAACTGCTGAGGAATGAAAGAAAACTGACAGCATCATACCTTCTGGGCTACTAGATTTATCAAAAGGTGCTGTAGGAATTTTAACAAAGACCATTGTACAAGAGGGGGATCTTTAACAACTATCTTTGGACCAAAAGGTCCATAACAATTTTCCCCATAGTCCCCTAACATAACAAAAGACAGGAATAGAAGATAAAATGTCTATAAAAAGGATGGAGCAAGGCTTCCTTTTAGTAAAAGCAAATGTTACAGAACCCTGGACCAAAGAGGAGGCTGCTTAGATTCATTATCACATGAGAAAACTAAACATTTGCAGTACTTTCTTTCTAGCAGAACAGCAGACAATACTTTAAAAACTAAATATGCCTGACGATATTGATAATGTTTAGTCATGCAGCCTGGTTAAATGCCAAGCATCAAGAATAAACGTGCGAACAGCCGACTGCAACTATGCTTACGAACAAGGGATTAGCTTCCATGAAAACGTTAGGCTTAGGACCACTGCTGTAGAAATTTAAAAAGATGGCTTTCTTATAAGAAAGTTTGAAGGAAAATTCCTCCAGTCACTTGAGAGTGCAAAGGAGGAAAGAAAGATGTATTGCAATTGTATACAGATCCACTCAAGATGTGAACAATAAAAATATCAAAGCACAGAGATGAGATTACATACAAACATAAGCATGCACAGATGAAAAGCCTGGATAAATAAAAGAAGCATCAACTAGCATTTGAGGAAGACTGGAATTTTGTGGACTTGAGTTTAACTTGTGGGTGAACACTAAAGCATATACTATGTCATTAATGTTTAGGATACAGGAGAGACAGGAGAAGTAAATGTATTTTGTTACTTCTTCTTTCGGCTTTTCCCAGTTAGAGGTCGCCACAGCGGATCACCTGTCTGCTCATGATTGGCTGTGGAGTTTTATGGCATCAGTTGCCAGCCTGGCACCCAACTTTCCACAGAAGGCACACACACACACCTAGGACCAATTTAGAGTGTCCAATCCAGCTACAGCATGTCTTTGGGATGTGGGAGAAAACCGGAGCACCAGGAGGAAACCCACGCGACCACAGGGAGGACATGCAGACTCTACACAGAAGGCACCCCAGCCGAGGACTGAACCAGAGAACCTCTTGCTGTGAGACAGCAACGCTAACTGCTGCACCCCCATGGCCGCCCTAAATGTATTTTGTTCCTATTCTATAAAAATTATGTGAAGTCCCTGTTATTTGTAAAGAAGTTTCACATACCGTGCAGTCAGGTATATTTACATCTGTGGTGGAGAGTGTCTCAGTGTCTACTGTACATATTAAAGATATAAAATTAAGAAAGTATTTTTACTTAACTGTAATGTATCTAAGGCCTTTACACTGTTAGCAGGGTAAGAATGGCAGGAAATAAAAGTTAATAGTAATATAATGTGCTAATGGGCTACTAGGGTAGAGGATGTAAAATGGTGTTAATAATGGGCTACTAGGGTGGGGGATGTAAAATGGTGTTAATCATGCATGTAAAATTTAGATGAATTTCTCTTTCACAGAAGTGGATGTCTAGACTAAAGTAATTGGTTTAAGCTATAGAAAAGTTGTTTTATGCCAACCTGCTTGAAAAATAAGGAAATGATGAAAGGCGTGAAAATGCTGGTTATTTCTTGCATCTGCAAAGTCGCTAGATAATTCTTCATTAAAAAATGATTTCAGAGGGGAGGCACCAATTCTACATGTGTAACCTATTAATCAGGACATATTTGAAAACTTTGTGATGAGCAAAATTCTATTTTGTGCATTTTCAAAGTTACTAGCTGCTATTTTCCATCATCAGCTGCTTTTACTTGGAGATAGCAGTCTGCAGGTGCAAGCAATTAACCAAGAGAGGTTTACATACTGTGTGCTGAGTAAAATGTGCAAAGGTACAGTGTAAATATTTAAAGGTACAGTGTAAATATTTAAAGGTACAGTGTAAATATTTAAAGGTACACTGGCAAGGAATTCATTGAAAAATAAAAGCTGAAACTGTGGGAAGTGAATAAGCTGGATATGTAGTTGTCCCCCAGCAACCTTAGTAATTTTATGCATTTAATATAACAGTGCACAATTTATTTACTTAAACTTAGACAATACATTCTCTTAGGGCTAAAACCTAATTTTACTGAAATCTGTAAGCTGTTTATCACTTCTGGGAAGGGAACAGAGAAAAGAAAGGTACAATCAGCATAAATGCATGCAGGAACACAAACTTTAATGTGCACTTCAGCATGGGTAAACAATTTTAGAATACGTAGTGCCTGTGGGTGCAGCCATCAATTTGGAGCAACTGGTCCTATCTGGAGGGTAAACTATTTAAAAATGTACAATGTTTTGTGTCTTTCTTATAAGTTAAAAGGGATTGGGAATTCTGAAAATCTATCAAGTTTTTCAACTGTGTGTATTAACTGAAGCAAAGTGTCTTGAAAATGCTACATGGATTCAAATGAATACAAGCAGAAGCTAGAAACAGATCAACCAGCTAATTGTTAATGTGTGTGTATTAGCTAAAAATTGGAAATATACATTCAAAAGCACTATCATGTACAACAGGTAGGACTATTTTTACTACAAAATGGCAATAAAATCTAAACCAACTGTAAAAGAACTGAATATTGTAGAATAGATAAAAGAGGCTGGAGCTTTAGAAAAGGGAAGGAGCAAATTACACAGAAATAAATGGGATTTTTGGGAGCAACACATGCAGAATAATGTATATGAGGTTTAAAGAAAGGCAGAAATGAACAGTTTATGTAATGTTGGTGTAAATGAACAATTGTTAAAAAGAAAGCTTACGTTTTATGCATAAAAATAATGGAAATGTTACTGTGATTTGTTTTCTACTAAAGCATTTGGGCAAGTCACACTTTAAATATGATGATTAAAGATGTTTAAAACAATGATGCATATATTTTACAGAACTCAACCTTTGTTTCTTAAATGGGTAATGCAAAATATCAGTGCCTCTTTTTAGATGAAACCTGACAAGGCTGTCTGATTCATTTTTTTTTTTTTTTTTTTTTAAGAGTTACAACATTTTCAAGTGGGCAATGGCTGAACAAATCCAGCTACAAGATGGAGTTCACTAGCATCTCATATTCTTACCCATCTGTGCTAAATTGCCAGACAACTGCTTACAACAGCCTCACTTTTCAAAGTACACTGTTTCCACAGTAAATTAAAAAAGGGGATATTTTAAATAAGAATTGGTAAGCCATTACAAAATCACAAAAAATAATCAGGAATGGCTTTGCTGGTAGATGTGTACAAAAAGAAAATTTCAGGAACAATTTTCACACAAAGACTTGGAACTTACTATAAATCTAATACATTATCAGGTTTAGGTCAATTAGGTCAATGTGTAGAGACAGTGCCTCACATGTGGTTCATTTTATTTAGCAAAAGTTTCCAAAACATTACTGCCTCCATTATAATGGCCGCTTTATTTTAAGGGAAAATGACAAACACTGCAATGTCTACCATTAAACAATATCCAGTATGATTTGGGGAGGTCTTTGACCATCAGTAGTATAGCATGGTTAATACTACTGATTTCAAAGATGGTTCCAAACTCAGCAATAGGATGACTACGGCTCTTCCAGCATAAAAACGGAGAATTTGATAAAGCCATTAAATGTTAACAATTTGGGAAAATTCATTACTGGCTAGTATGATACAGCCACACCAAATGAAGTACTTTTGAGAAAGAAAGGGAAAATATATCATAAAATGGGAAGAAAAAGCTCTGTCTGGGAAAATAAATTGCAGGTGTTCAGCAAAAATAATTTTTGGTATAAGAGATGGATTCTGTAATTTTGAGGAAAAAATAAATCAAATGCCCTCAGAAGTCTTGCAAATAAGTGAAAAACTGGAGGAATATACATATAAAAGTTAAATGACAAAAGGGCGGAAAAAACAGAAGCTTTAAGTAGCTATGTAGATGTGAGGATAAAACTGCACAGAGACAGAGGCTGAAATGAAGGAAAGACTGCTGAACATCAGTCTTTTCACAGAGCTGTTCAAAAAAATAAGAATTTTGAAGACAGAGCATGTGAAGAAAACCTGAGATTTTCCATTATATATCACAGAAAATGAAAGGAATGAACTGAATTAATCTTATGAAAGTACAATTAAGCAACTGGACAGTTGTCCCACAACAGTATTTTCTAACTGTGAAAGTACACTGTGTGCAAGTGCCAAGTACGACCACAAGAAAATTGGCAAGCTCTTTATTAGTAAATTTACAATCATACCAGCAGAAACAGCAGCTCCTGACAAAACTGTGGGAGAAGGGCAATGTACTAAAACCATTGTGCCAAAGTATAATGGGGCGGGGGGGGCAGAAGACAACTAGAAGACTGGGAAGTATATTGGGTTTGAAACAGAGACCAGTGTTAGGAGGGGAAACGGTTAGGAAAATCAGCAGCAATGTGAAGTTAATGCTTCATTCCCATTAGATATAACCTTAGACATTTGAAATGTGGTTTCCCAAGAAGTGCCGGAAAAACTGGGAATCTGCACACTTTATTAAAATGGCCAAAGGAACTCGAAACAAAATTAAATTAAATTAAAATTACACTGTGCAAAAATTACAATTTAGCAAAGCTTTCGAGACAACAGTTTATCAATGCTTTAAACAACTGCAATAGATTTAGTTGCTTCTTAAATACCACAGTTAAAACAATTAAAACAAGCCACAAATCAATGCAGCCTAAATTAATCAAATTAAACAATTACTTAATATAATCAATCAAATAAGGATGTTTTCCTTTAAAACTGATTTCACACTGTAATATTCAGCTCTGAGTACATATCAGCTCAAAAATATTTTATTTTTATTTTACATTTGTTGACCGGGATAGTCCGACTGGATACATGTCCATTTTCAGCGGAGGCCCGGGGAGAAAAGCTCCAAGATAGATACATTCAGAAAAATATTACATATAGTAATTATTTATGAGAAAAAAATATTTTTGCAGACTTGTTCAAGCAAGCTAGTTTTTCAGATACAAATGCAGAATTAAGTTTAGTTTATATACATACCTCCTATTGAGGCTCCAGGACCCATACCTCCGATAAACATTTACAGATGGTATTCATCATAATACAGGCATATTTTTGTAGACTGACTCAGTCAAACAAGTATAGAGTCAGATCATATCCAGAAGTGAGTAGGTTTAGTTTCTCTGCTAGTGTGAGCAAGAGGATTTTTAGTATCCAATTTTAGAGGAAGGAGCTAATCAGGGCTAGAACATGGACATAGCCAGTGTGATTTGAAATGGAGTTTGAGACTCTTCTTGAATTGAGCTAAGGAGGTCACAAGAGTAAGGTTGGCAGGGAGGGAGTTCTATATTTTACCAACAGCATTAGTGAAGAGAGAATTACCAGCTGAATTATTGGATACGATTGCTTGGACAAGCAGTCTATTAGATGAGCAGAGTGAGCCAAGATTGCTGTATGAAATGATTATTTTTTCCAGTGCAGCGGTGCTGCCTGGTTGTTTGAGAATTTTATATGCTTCTATAAGCTGGAGAAGGCTTGGCAGTTCTATCCAGCAGAAGTCTTTTAGATTACAACACTAGTGTGCCCTATAGGGTTGTGCCAGTTGCAAATCTGGCGATGTGATTATAGCAGCTGGAGAGTTTGCCAAGGTCAGACTTGCTAAGGTTAGTAAGCATAGAAGAGACATAAACCAGGGTAGAGAGAAGATGAGAGCGGGCAACGGCTGCTCTAGCCATCGGAGTTGGGAAGGATTTTATGCTGTATAGTGACCCAAGTTTCTTGTTTATGGATTTAATGGGTTGATTAACATGCATGCCAAATCTAAGACTGTTATCAACAGTTACTTCTAGGAGTTTTGTAAAGAGGGTCTGAGGAGATGATGTTGCCGTTGTTAGATTTTATGGTAACGGATACTGCTGAGGATTTACGAGTGGGTGAGAAAAGTAGTAGTTTGGTTTTGTTTGTGTTTAAGATCAGGCGATGATCAGAGAGCCAGTTTTCAACTATGGTGAATGTATTCTGGGTTGTTGACAGTAAGTTTATTGGAGAGGTGTCACAGCATACCAATGCAGAGTCATCTGCATACTGAATGCAGGTAGCATCTGGGATGACTGTATGGAGATCATTAATAAAGATTGAAAAGAGAAGGGGTTCTAATATGGAGCCTTGGGGAACTCCTATGGTATTAGGTAACGGGCAAGAGAGAGCTTGTTCTGCCATAATACAGCTTGTTGCCTACCACTGAGGTAGACTTGGAACCATTGGAGAGCTTGGTTATCTAAGGATATGGTTTTCAGTGTGTGGATGAGTAGCTGATGGTTGACCATATCAAAAGCTTTGGACAGATCCAGAAAGATGGCTGAAGATATTTTGTTGTTATTCCGGTTTTGGTTAATTACATTGGTGAAAGAAAGGAGGGCTGTGGAAGTGCTGTGATGGGGTCTAAAGCCATGCTGAGAGTTGGTCAGTAGTTTATTCGGAATGAGATAGTACAGATGTTATCCATTTATATTCAGTACATTCAGTATTTAAAAAACATCACCTTCTCTATCACTTTTATTAATAACTCTAAAGGAAAATGTATGAGTCTGTCCACGATACGCTTAGCTAAAGCATTACTTTCAATCTTCCTATGTATATGGGTGGGGTAGCTGTAATTTCTAAAAATACAATAAGTTACTAGAAAACCCCTTCTACCACCCAGTTTTGATAAAGCTGAAATTCTTACCACCAAATTACAAATTAACAAAAACAAATATATTAATATTGTCTGTATCTATATTCCCGCAGGCAATAACACTAACATCCTAGGAGACGTACTCCACTGGTTAACCAACAACTACCCCCAGGAAAACATTGCGCTTGGAGATTTCAATATAGACTGGAACTCATACTCCTTAGAATCCCCTTCCACCCATATACATCTATACTGGTTTACACAAATTATATCCTCTCCCACTAGGATCAGTAAACCCAATAAAAAAGAAAGCATCCTAGACTAGATACTTATCAATAGTCATCCCCATATGTATAAAGGTGGGACCCTCCCTGATGACCTCAGTGATCACTCTCTAACCTATATCATCAAACATAAAACTGATGATCCCCACCAGCCCACTCACAAAACAATTAGAAACAATAAGAACTTCAATCCCGCCAACTTCCAAAATGAACTAAAAGCATGTAACTGGTCAATCCTAAAATGGCTGTCACTTGATAAAGCTGTAGTATTCTTTAATACTAAAATTTCTTGCCATACTTGACTCACATGCCCCCGTACGTATCATTAGAACTAAAACAAAAGCTGCACCATGGCTTACAAAGGATACCAGATCAAAGATCAAACTTAGAAATATATATGGGCCACCTGGCGTGACAACAAAACCCCTCTAGACCAACTGAGATATCGGCAGCTTCGTAATAACACAAAAAAGCCATTCTACTAGACAAAAAAATACTATTATAATCTTCAACAAAGACACCAAAATAAACCTAAAAGGTTTTGGGCGGGTATAAATAAACTTCTTCATCCAGGACAATCCACCACTCCTACCCATAAATATCCAGAGGAGATTGCCAACACCTTTAACAGCTTTTTTACTGAGACTATCCAGACCCTTATTAGCCAGCTAACTCTCACAAGCACTAATTCTATCATAACCTCACCCACTACCCATCTCCCCTTAAGTTTCCAACCAGTCTCTACATCACTTATCCGATCCCTGCTTAAAAAAATAAAACCGACCACCCTATCTAGAGATCTTCTACCTGCAGAGTATCTACAAAAAGCCGCAGATGTCATAGCTTATCCAGTCTCAATCTTGATCAATAGAACCATAACTGAAGCCTCTGTCCCCTCCATTTGGAAAACTTCCCATGTCATACCACTCCACAAAGGTGGCAATTCCACAGAATTATCAGATTATAGACCCATTGCTATACTTTCGCCATTGGCCAAAATAATGGAGAAATGTATTCATAAGCAACTCTTGCACTATCTCATACATAATCTGCTGGCTAACTCACAGCATGGCTCCTCTGCCCTCCTTTCTTTCTCCAATGTCATAAATCATAACCTTAACAACAACAAACTATCCCTCAGCCCTCTTCCTTGACCTATCCAAAGTCTTTGATATGGTTAACCACCAACTACTCAATGCCACTCTGAAATCCATTTCCTTGAATAACCACGCTATTAAATGGTTTCAATCCTATCTGAATGGCAGACAACAGGCTGTCCTATGGCAGGGAAATTTATCTGCACTACTACCCAGTCACCCTTGGAGTTCCTCAGGGCTCTATTTTAGGACCTCTTCTCTTTTCAATCTTTATTAATGACCTTTACTCTGCCATTCCAGATGCTACATGCATACAATACGCATACGATTCCACGTTGATCTGCTCAGCCTCCACCTTATCTGACCTGCATACACTATCCCAGAAAACAGTTAACACGGTCGAGAACTGGCTCTCATGCTGCCATTTGCTCTTGAACCCTAAAAAAAACAAACTACTGCTTTTTCCCCCTCACTCACAGGTCTACACCACTTTCCTTTATGATTTCCTCTAGTAATGGAACTATTTCTACAGATAACCATACTAAACTCTTAGGGGTAACAATTGATAACCTTAAATTTAACATGCATATCAAACCATTAATAAAAAACTGAGCTCCCTATATAAAAATAAACCTTTCCTTACCTCACTAGCAAGGACTGCCATTGCCCGCACTCATCTTCTCTCCACCCTTTTCTATGCCTCCTCCATTTTCACTAACTTGAACAAATCTGAACTCTGCAAACTCTCAAGCTGTTATAATCACATTGCTAGATTTGCCACTGGCTCTGCTTACAGAACTCACCACTGTCAAAACCTTAAAACCTCTAGGATGGCTAGAATTGCCTAGCTTACTTCAGTACAATCAACTTGTAGTAGCCCACAAAATTCTCAACCAACCAGATAATACCCCTTCACTTAAAAGCATTATTTATCCCCACAGGAACATGAGGCCACTGCAATATTCTAATAAACTACTAATTCAAACACTCAAAACTAACAACTCACTTGATGACTCCTTGTTTTCTAACTCTGTTGGCAAAATTTGGAATTCACTTCCAGCTGACCTAACACTAGAACCATCAGTAAACCAATTCAAGAAACATCTCAAACAGTATTTCACGACACACTGGCTATGCCCCTGCCAGAATCCAGACTAACTCCTACCATACTATAGTATACGAAACAGTATTGTAAGGAATACCTAGCTCCTTCTATCTGATTGTCTGTAACCATACAGGTTTGAGCTATGACTGACGATAATTGTTTTTAATGTTCATGTTTAATTTCCATGTAATGTTTTTTAATGTTGGAGCTTTTCTCCCCAGGCCTCCGCTGAAAATGGACATGTATCCAGTCTGACTATCCTGGTCAACAAATGTAAAATAAATAAATATCTGAAAGATATTGTGATATCCGTTCCTTTAGCATCCTATATGTCTCTTATAACTAATAAACGTTTCGCTTTTGGTGTTTTACAACTTGCAAAACTAAGACTATAATTTATTTAGTAACCTGTGAAAGATGTAACTGTTTTTATGTAGGTAAAACAAACAGGATGCTAAAGAAATGGATATCCTGCATCTTTCAGATATACACAGAAAGACTGAAAGTAATGCCTTAGTAAGCATATTACGGGCACTGATGAGACTCACATTTTTCTTTAGAGTTATTAATAGAAGAGATGATTTTTTGAATTCTGAATGTACTGAATATAAATGGATTAATTATTTTCAAGCAGATATGTAGCCAGGGCTGAATGGTACTGAGTATCAAACCAGTTTTAAAGAAAAGATCCTTATTTAATGACTGTATTAAGTAATTGTTTTGATTAATTTAGGCTGCACTGATTGGTATCTTGTTTAATTGTTTGAACTGTGGTATTTAAGAAGCAACTGAATCTATTGCAGCTGCTGAAAGCATTGATAGAGTTGTCACGAAAGCTTTGCTAAATAAATATTATAATATTTACAGAGTTTCATTTTATTTCATTTTAACTTATTTGAAGTTGCTTTAGTTTCGTTTCTTTGACGTTTCAGTTGTAACTTGTTGCTAACAGACACCAGTTGGTTGGTTTAAAAGTAAAACATCTGTTTGAATACTTGTAAAAAAATTTCATAATATAAACTGCATGTTATATTATATAATGGAGTTATGACACCCATATGTTAAACCAGTCAGTCACACTAGATAAACAGTTCATTTTCAGGGGTGACCAAGGAGTAATGTTAGGTTAACTAATTTGCTCATGGTCGCACACTAGGCGTACTGATCATACTTTATGCAGAATTAAAAGATAACTTCTTATTAATATAAAGAAACAAGAGTATAAAGGATATGTCCAGATAAAATCACTTTAGCTAGCAGATCTAGGAGACTCTGATACCCTCCCTGTGGGAGGTATAAAGACAATTTGTTGAAGTTTCCAGTAGTTTAATCAGTTAAGTAGGTAGCTGGACAATATTTATATAAAATGGGATGCCTAGATTAGTGTCCTTTTAACTACAGACACGTTTTATTTAAACAAATAAATATGCTTGAAAAACAAGGAATAGCATGGAAAAATCATGAAAAAATGTAGTTCTTAGATAGCAAAGGATTTCAGTGAGAGACAATACAAGTGCAACTTACTAATCATGACAGATTTTTAACACTGTGCTGAGTGGCATTCATAAAGATTTTCATCCATTTGCGAAGTCATTACCTGATTAGTGTGCTACGAGTGAAATCTAAAAGCTACTTTAAACTTTTAAAAGTCAAAAATTAATAAAAGCCGAAACTGTGGGAAATGAGTAAGTTATAAAAAACTGTTGCCTCCCCAGCAGACTATATTAACTGTTACAGTGCACAATTTGGTTTACTTAAGGAGAGCCAGTGCACTTTCTCTTTAGGCTAAAAGAGAATATTTACTTAAAGCACATACACTGTTTCACATCAGGGAAGAGAAATACAGGTAAGAACCGACAACTATCAGTGAAAGTTGGAACACAAGCTCTAATAAGCACTTTAGCATGGTTAACCTTAACTTTAGAATAAATGCTTCTGTCATTGAAGCCACCAATTTGGAGAAATGTTCCTATTTGGAGTAAACTTACTTTTTAGAAAAAGTACAAAGTTTTAAGCATTCAACGTGAATTAGAAGGGGACTGGGGTTTAGAAAATGTATTTAGTTTCTTTAGAGTTTTTACTTAAGCGAAAAGTCTTGGAAAATGTGACATGGGTTCAAACAAAAATAACTAAATGCATATGAAATCTTGCCAAAGTCTACATGTAAGCTGGGAACTGGAAATAAATATTGAAAAACTGTTATAACAGATAGGTGTAACAGCTTTTGATTAGAATGGATGCAGACAAAAACAAAAGCAATTAATTATATTAAGTGGAGATGCAAATAGCATTACAGGAAAAGGACAGAGGTGAAAATGTGAATTTGACAAAGAAATGATTTCATTGTGATTATTAAGCAGACTATCAGGCGAACAAGGAAGAAGAAAATTACAATACTGACATAGGGGAGGCTTTGTGGTAGTAAGGAATTACTGCCAGGGGAGGAGGAGTATGCAAGGATGTATTTGTAGTCCACCTAAAACTACTATTACGAAACTTAGGAACATTTTGGCAGAATTAGTAAGCATTCAGGACAGATTATTTATGGACGGTAACTGGAAAGTACAGTTGTATACCTACCATAAATGTAGATGTTCGAGTATTCACTGTTGCAGTCATTACTCTTGGGTTATCCCGCTGGCAGGCCACCCTCAGTCGGCCAGAATTCCAAAGTCTAGGTGCAGCATTTGCTGTCGCCTCTTCCCTGACGTCAGTGCGCCAGAGGTATAAAAGATGTAGCAGATGCCATTTTCTTCAGTTTTTCTTGCCCCAGATGTCAGGTGCCCCCAAACTGGTAGGCTGAAAAATATGCCAATAAAAATGCATGCACATAAATAACATTTTCTTTATCTACAAGCAAATACACCAAATAGGTTGTATAGGATAGAGAAGTGCAGATAAGTCCCAGCAAAGAGAAGGGGAATGGTGGGTGGGTAACCTGGACTGCAACAGTGAATACACTCAAACATCTCTATTTATGGTAGGTACACAACTGTACTATTGTTCACCGTGTTTCACTGTTGCAGTCATTACTCTTGGGTAGAATCCCAAAGCTGAGGATGGGTGGCTGGGCTAAATAGGATTAGGAGAGGCTATGAGGCCCTGCAGAACTGCAGTGGCAAAGCCTGCTCTGGACTTAGAGTAAAGAGGCAAGTGGTAGTGCTTTGTGAAAGTGTGCACTGAACTCCAAGTTGCAGCCTCTAAGATATCTTTGGTTGGTACTCCTCTGAGGAAGGCTGCTGAAGTGGCTGCTGCTCTGGTGGAATGAGGCCTAATGCCCTTAGGCACTGATTTGCCATGTTGAGAATAGCAGAAATGGATGCAATGGCCTATCCATTTAGAAATAGTCTGTTTTGAGATGGTCTTTCCTTGTGATCCTGCAGCATATGACACTAAAAGTTGCTCAGTCTTTCTGAAAGCTTTAGTTCTGTCCAAATAGAAGCGTAACTGCCTGTGTATGTCTAAAGAATGCAGACTTTTCTCACCCTTGTTCTGTGGATTTGGATAAAAGGTAGGCAAGTGAATGGTTTGGTTGAGGGCCACACTGGATACCACCTTAGGCATAAAAGTAGGATTTGTCCTCAGACACCCCCTGTCTGGATGAAAAATTATAAACGGTTCCACAGCCATGAGTGCTTGTAACTCCGAGACTCGCCTTGCTGAGGTTATTGCTAGGAGTAGAGCTGTTTTCCAGGATAAGAATTTTATATCTGCTGTTGAAGCTGGCTCGAAAGGAGGCAGTGTGAGTTTTTCTAAAACATAATTGAGGTCTCAGGCCGGAATTGGTGCTCTCCTTGGAGGCCTAATGTTTTTGGCCCTTCTGAGGTACTGCCTTATTAAAGGATGAGAAAAGATAGGTGGTTCCGTATTGTAATGGGCTGAAATGGCAGAGGCATGAATCGTAATTGATGAGAAAGAAAGGCCTTTGTTCAGCATCTCAGTTAGGTATTGTAAAATCTGAGGTATATTTGGTACACACGTCAATGCCTTGTTCCTGGCTCCAAGCACAGAATCTCTTCCATTTTTCTGCATAAGATTTTCTGGTACTGGGCCTCCTGGCCTCCAAGATAACATCCATAACAGCTTTTGAAAGAGGTGTGTTCTGAATTGTTACATTATCCGCCATGCTGCCAGATTTAAGGTCCTGAGTTGGCTGTGCAGGATCTGATTGTTTTTGTTGGGTCAGCAAGTGAGAAGTTTGAGGCAATATCCATGCTGGACCTTGAGACAAGCTCTTTAGGACTGGGTACCAGTGTTGGCGTGGCCAGTCTGGTGCAATCAGTATCATTTTTGGCTTCTCTTGTCTGACCTTTAGGAGTACCCTGGGAAAGAGAGGCAGTGGATGAAAGGCATATACTGTTAGGCTTTTCCAGCTGAAGGATAGGGCGTACACTTTCCATGCTTGCTTGTGATAAATCCTTGTGCAAAATCTCTGCAATTGGTAGTTGTGAGGGGAGGCAAATCAATCTATGTCTGGGCATCCCCATTTCCTTATTATAATGTTGAAGACTTGTGGATCCATTTTCCATTTGTGGGGATCCATGAGGTTTCTGCTTAGTTCGTCTGCCAGAGTATTTGTTTTTCCTGGCAGGAATTGTGCTTGCAAGTGAATATGAAAAGCCAATGCTAAGTCCCATAAGATCATTGCTAGTCTGCAGAGGGGGTAGGAATGTGTACCTCCCTGCTTGTTTATGTACCACATGACAGTAGTATTGTCTGTCTATCAGTAGCTGTCCTGGATGAAGCAGGTCCTTGAAAGCTGTCAGGGCATTTTGAACAGCTAGCATCTTTTTTTGATTGATGTGAAGATGCATCTGGTTTGCAGGCCATGAGCCCTGAATACATTTTCCTGCCATATGGGCCCCCGAGGCATAATCTGATACATCCGTTGTTACTGTCTGTCTGGCTGTGGGTAAACTGAATGGCAGACCCTTGTTGTGGTGACAGACTTCTGCCCACCATCGAATCGCCTGTTGTAGGCAGGGAATGAGTGCAATTACTGTCTCCAGGCTGTGGCAATGCTGAGTCCGAACACTTTTTAGATACCATTGTAGTTTCCTCATATGCAGTCTGGCATATGGAATTAGTAGAATGCAGGATGCCATGAAACCCAGGGCCTGCAGGATTTTCCTTGCAGATAAGTGGGTTTTGGTTGCCATGCTTTTGAAGTATGAAGTCAGTTGCCTTTGTTTGTCTGGCATGAGATAAGCCATCTGGGCAGTTGTATTTAAGCTTGCACCCAGGAATATTATCTCTTGAGAGGGCACTAGTTTTGATTTCTTTTCGTTTGCTGTGTACCCTAAGCCAGTTAGTAATCTTTTTCAAACGCCAGATGCTTTAAAAGAATGTCTTTGGTCTCTGCCTGAATTAGGCAATCGTTCAAGTAGGGATATATATGAATTCCTCTTTCTCTGCAAAACGCAATTACTGGTGCCAGGCATTTTGTGAAGACCCTGGGCACAGTAGATAAGCCAAAGAGCAGTGAAGAGAATTGGTAATGCATTGAGCCAGCTAAGAATCTGAGGTATCTTCTGCAAGATTGTCTGATTGGTACATGCAGGTATGCCTCTTTTAGGTCCAAAGTTACAAGCCAAGCCTTCTTGCCCAGCATAGGCAGTAGCTGCTGTAGAGTCAACATCTTGAATTTTGGAACTTCCAGAAACGTATTTAGTATAGATAGGTCCAGTATTGGTCTCCAGGTTCTGTCCTTTCTGGGTACTAGGAAAAGTCTGGAGTAAAATCCTTGCCCCTGCTCTTGTTGTGGTACTTGCTGAATGGCCCTCATGTCTATGAGGGCTGTAATTAGTTTTTTGTGCCTCTGCCCAATGATTGTGTGGCAGGTCTGGCACACATTTTGACCTTGGTAGAGTGTGAAAATGGAACCTGTAGCCTTGGGACACTATGTTCAGGACCCATTTGTCTTGGGTAACCATTTGCCAATTTGATGAAAAAAGTGCTAGTTTTCCCCCTAAAGGGGCTATCAAAAGAAAAGTGTTTGGATCTGGCAGAGGAAAGTCATTGGGACTGTTTCCTGTAAGGTTGTGATTTGTCTTCTCCGCTTTTGGAGGTAGGAGCACCCCACTGTTTAGGCCTGTATGAGCCTTGGGGCTGAGATCTGCCTCTAGGACGCCTGTATCTGCCTCTTTGTGGTCTGTCTGACACTGGAAAGGACCAATTTTTAGAAGGCCAGTTTCTGCTAAACCTGGGTGGCTGTACCTGTAAGAAATCATTGACCGCATGGATTTTGCTTTACCCTCCATTTTTTTTTCAACACCTCTTCTGCTTTAGTACCAAAGTATCATGCTGCAATGGTGCATCTAATAATTTTGCTTTGATATGATCAGGCAGATTCTGTTCCTTTAACCAAGCATGCCTTCTAATAACCGAACCTGTAACAGCGGCCCTGCAAGAGGCCTCCAATGAATCATAACCACATTGCAAAGTGTGCTTTCCCACTTGTTCAGCTGCAGGCAATAAATCCTGCAATTCCTTGTTCTCTGAACATTCAGTATTTGTCAATTTCTGTTTAAGCAGTGACATCAAATATTGCTGATATTTAAGCATATGAAACTGACAATTTAAAGCCCTTACTACCAAGGTAGCAGAAGTGTAGACTTTTTTCCCTCATCTGTCTAGAGCCCTAGAATCCCTATCAGATGGGACAGGGTTTTTTGCAGTGGAAGCTTTAACCCCTTTGGGACCTTGAGATATAGTTTCAGGGTCAGCAGTGGGGTTCTTATATAGGAATTTATGAGAATCCAGAACCCTGTAGTATCTGTCTGACTTAGCAGGTGCAGGGGGTAGAGAGTCAGGGGACAGGCCGGACTCTGAAAATACATCTACAATGTCTAAAACAGGTGGAATAGCAAGGGGTCTATGCTGAGGAAGTAGCAGAAAGTCTCTGAGCCTTTTCTTAGATTCAGAATAATCTTGGCTCTCCAGTGGAAATGCTCCCTCATGGTATGCAGGGTTTCCCCAAATGACTAATCCTCAGGAGGAGAGGCTGAAGGAATGGATTCTTCAGCATCAGAATCCTCATAGGGAAGCATGGAGTAATCCTGTTCAGAAGAGGAATCAGAGGAAATAGAAACCTGATCAGAAGAATAGTACAGTTTTGTACCTACCATAAATGTAGATGTCCGATAGGTATGCATCTGCAGTCCTCACATATGGGTTGTCCTGCCTCAGGCAGCCCTTCGGTCGGCCGGATTCCAAAGTCTGGGTCCGGCGTCGGCTGATGTCGCCCCTTCCCTGACGTCAGAGCGCCTGGGGTATAAAAGCGTCAGCCGACGCCATCTTCCTCAGTTTTTCTTGGCCCAGGTGCCCTCTAAGGAAGGCTAAATTTGGAGAAATGCAATAAATTCCAAACATGCACAGAAATATATATATATATATATATATATATATATATATATATATATATATAAAACAAATACACCATAATAGATAACCCCAGCTAGCTATGAGAGGGATAGGAACCCAAGAAATACCACAGAGGGGAAGGAGGGAGGGTAAACCTGACTGCAGATGCATACCTATCGGACATCTACATTTATGGTAGGTACAAGTACTATGTCCTTCAAGGATGCATCTGCAGTCCTCACATATGGGTAGAATACCATAGCCAATCTGGGGGAGGTAGGATCTATGTAAAGGATGGTGTAGCTAAAATGCCCTGCAGGACTGCCGTACGTAGCAAAGCCTACTCTGGATCTGGAATATAAAGGTAAATTGTAATGCTTGAAAAATATATGCACGGAGCTCCATGTAGCAGCTTCTAAAATGTCCTTTGTAGCCACCCCTCTTAAGAAGGCTGTGGAGGTGTCTGTGGCTCTGGTGGAATGAGGTCTAATGTTAGCTGGCACAGTTTTGCCATGAAAGGAGTAACAAAAACGAATGCAATTTCCTATCCATTTCGAAATTGTCTGTTTGGAAATTGCTTTTCCTTGTGCACCAGCAGCATATGCTACAAACAGCTGGTCAGTTTTTCTGTAACTTTTAGTTCTGCCCAAGTAGTAGCGCAACTGTCTGTGAATGTCCAGGGAATGCAGAAGTTTCTCCCCCTTGTTTTGTGGATTTGGAAAGAAGGTAGGCAGGTGAATAGCTTGGTTCAATGAGACCCTGGATACCACCTTTGGCATAAATGAAGGATTGGTTCTCACTGAGACTCTGTCCTGATGAAAAATAAGAAATGGTTGTACTGCCATGAGGGTCTGCAACTCCGTAACTCTTCTTGCTGAGGTTATGGCCAGAAGGAAGGCAGTCTTCCAAGACAGGAACTGTAGTTCTGAAGATGCTGCTGGTTCAAAGGGAGGCAGTGTTAGTTTTTCCAACACGAAGTTAAGGTCCCATGTAGGCACTGGTGGCTTCCTTGGAGGATTTATGTTTTTAATTCCTCTTAGAAACTGCCTTAGGAGAGGATGAGAGAAGACAGGTGGATCAGTATTGTATTCTGCTGAAATGGCTGAAGCATGGATTTTAATGGAAGAGTAAGACAGGCCATTGTGGAGCATTTCTGCCAAGTATTCCAGGATATGTGCCATGTTCATCACTGTCGCATCTAGGCCCTTTGAGGTGCTCCAAGTGCGAAATCTTTTCCATTTTGCTGAGTAAGCCTTTCTTGTGGAAGGCCGGCGAGCTTCCATGATGGTATCCTTCATTCTCTTGGATAGCTTATCCTGGGAAGGAGTCAAGGTATTCTCCAGGCTGTTAGTTGCAAGGTTTTCAGGTTGGAATGCAGAGTTTTGTAGTTGTGCTGTGTCAGGAGAAGTGGCCATTGAGGAAGAGGCCACGGTTTTGTGCGTGACAAGCTCTTTAGCAGTGGGTACCAGTGCTGTCTTGGCCAGTCCGGAGCTATCAGAATCACTTTTGGCTGCTCTGTCGTGATCTTCAGTAAGACCTTGGTCATTAATGGAAGATGTGGAAATGCATACACTGTTAGAGTTCTCCAGCTGAAAGAGAGGGCGTCCACTTTCCATGCTTGTGGGTGGTATGTCCTTGAGCAGAATTTCTTCAGCTGATGATTGTGGTGGGAGGCAAAACGATCTATGTCCGGCCTCCCCCATGATTGTGTTATCTGAAAGATGATGTCTGGGTGCAGCATCCATTCATGTGCATCCAAGATATTTCTGCTTAGGCTGTCCGCCAGTATATTGTCTTTTCCTGGCACAAACTGTGATTGCAGCTCTATATTGAGTTTCAGGGAAAGTTCCCATAGATTCATTGCCAGTCTGCAAAGAGGGTAGGAATGGGTACCTCCTTGCTTGTTTATGTACCACATAACTGTGGTGTTGTTTGTCCTTATTAGCAGGTGGCCTTGATGCAGAAAGAGTTTGAAGGCCTCGATTGCATGTATCACTGCCAGCATTTCCTTTTGGTTTATATGCATGCGTAGCTCCTTTTGTGACCATAGTCCTTGAATACATCTGCCCTCCATGTGTGCTCCCCAACCATGGTCTGAAGCGTCCATTGTAATGGTTTGGCTGGCTATTGGTTTGCTGAAGGGTAGACCCCTGTTTGACTGGCTTGTTTGAGCCAACCACAGAAATTCCTTTTGGAGGCATGGAATGAGTGGGATCAAAGTTTCTAAGCTGTGACTGTGCTGAGTCCATAAACTCCTTAGGTACCATTGTAATTTCCTCATATGCAGCCTTGCTTGTGGAATCAGTAGAATGCAAGATGCCATGTAACCCAGGGCCTGCAGGATTTTCCTTGCAGTCAGCTGAGTTTGTCTTGTCAGATTCTTGAAGTAATCGGGTAGTTGTCTGTTTTTCTTCTGTGAGAAAAGCCATTTGTGTGGTTGTGTCTAGATCCGCACCCAGAAAAGTTATTCTTTGGGATGGAACAAGTCTTGATTTGTGAATGTTGACTGTATATCCCAAGGCCTGCAGTAGGTGGATGGCATAATTCAAGTCCTTTACCAAAGTTTGTTGGCTGTCCGCTTGTATAAGGCAGTCATCCAGATATGGGTATATTTGAATCCCCTGAAGTCTGCAATGTGCAATTACTGATGCCAGGCATTTCGTGAATACTCTGGACGCAGTAGATAAGCCAAAGGGCAATGCTGAGAATTGATAATGCTCTGAACCTGCAAGAAATCTGAGGTGTCTTCTGCAACTTTGTCTGATAGGGACATGCAGGTATGCCTCCTTGAGGTCTAGAGTTACCAGCCAAGACCCCTTGCCCAGCATGGGAAGGAGTTGCTGTAGAGTCAGCATTTTGAATTTTGGCACAATGAGATAAGTATTCAGTGCGGACAAGTCGAGAATAGGCCTCCATTGTTTTTCTTTTCTTGGAACAAGGAATAGTCTGGAATAAAATCATTGGCCTTGTTCTGAAAGAGGAACCTTTTCTATAGCTTTCATTTGCATTAAGTTGGAGATTTGTTTCAAAGCCTCTGCCCTTTGATTTGGTGGCAGATCTGGCATGCCTTTTCTTTTTGGCAATGTGTGAAAATGGAACCTGTATCCTTTGTCTATTATTTGTAGTGTCCATTTGTCTCTTGTAATACTGTGCCAATTGTCTGAGAATAAAGAAAGCTTTCCACCCAAAGGTGCTACTAATTGAGCCCTGGTTGGCAGAGTCAAAGCAAAGTCATTGAGTCTGTCCTTGTGCAGCAGTTGTAGGTCCTGCACTACCTCTCTGATTGGGAGGCTGCCATTGACGTCCTCTGTAGGAGCCTCTAGCTTGCCCTCTACCTCTGGCACACCTGTTCTTGCCTCTCTGAAATCTTTCAGTGTCCGGAAAGGACCAATTCTTGGTAGGCCAATTTCTGCTGAATCTTGGTGGTTGGACTTGTAGAAAATCTTTGACTGTTTGTACAGATTTTGCCTTTTCCTCAAATTTCTTTAAGACCTCCTGAGCAGTGGAGCCAGATAAAGTACAGTTTTGTACCTACCATAAATGTAGATGTTCGAAGATCCACATTGCTGCAGTCCTTACTTATGGGTAGTCCGCTGTCCTCGGTCGGTCCGAATACCAAAGTATTAGGCTGACGTCGGTCATGGGCGCCTAGATCTGACATCAGAGCGTCAGGGTATAAAGGCGCATGACCGACGTCATATCCTCAGTCTTTTCTTGCCCCAGATGTCAGAAGGCCAAACCAGAAAGGCCACAGCCAAAAACAGAATACCTCCCAAAAACATGCCCAACAACAACCATCACCTAAAGCATAGCACCAAGTCAAACTACAGAGGGAAGGAGGGAGGGTAAATTGGACTGCAGCAATGTGGATCTTGAACATCTACATTTATGGTAGGTACAAAACTGTACTATTTTCTTCATCTCACATTGCTGCAGTCCTTACTTATGGGTAGAATCCCAAAGCAACGGGAAAGGGAGGATGGTAAAAATCATAAAGCATTAGGGGCCGCTAAAATGCCCTGTAAAATTGCAGTGGCAAATCCAGCCCTAGACTTAGAATAAAGAGGAAGGTGGTAATGTTTAGAAAAGGTATGCACTGAACTCCAAGTAGCTGCCTCCAAAATGTCTTTTGTAGCTACCCCCCTTATAAAGGCCGTAGAAGTAGCAGTAGCCCTAGTGGAATGAGGCCTGATTCCAGCAGGAATCTCCTTACCATGATGGGAATAACAGAAAGAAATACAAAACCCAATCCATTTAGAAATAGTTTGTTTTGAAACAGGTTTACCCTGTGAACCCAAAGCAAAAGAAACAAACAATTGCTGAGACTGTCTGAACTCCTTGGTTCTGCTCAAATAATAACGCAACTGCCTGTGAATATCCAAAGTATGCAAAATTTTCTCCCCTTTATTTTGGGGGTTTGCATAAAAAGTAGGCAACTGAATAGTTTGATTTAAGGCCACACTAGAAACCACTTTAGGCATAAAGGAAGGATTAGTACGCAAAGATACCCTATCCTTATGAAAAATCAGGAAAGGCTCCACTGCCATGAGGGCCTGTAATTCAGAAACCCTTCTTGCAGAGGTAATGGCCAACAAAAAAGCAGTTTTCCATGATAAATACTTTAACTCGGCAGTAGCTGCAGGCTCAAAAGGTTGTAAAGTAAGTTTTTCCAACACAAAATTGAGATCCCAAGCAGGAGTAGGAGCTCTACGTGGGGGTCTTATATTCTTTGGCCCTCTAAGAAATTGCTTAAACCAAGGATGAGAGAATAAAGGAGGGTCACAATCATAGTGAGCAGAAATGGCTGCAGCATGGACCTTTATTGAGGAGAAAGACAAACCCTTGTCCAATAATTCAGTAAGATATTGAAGAGCAACACTTAAATCAGGTTTGGAGACATCAAAGTCCTTTCCTTTGCTCCAAATAAAAAATCTCCTCCATTTATCAGCGTAAACTTTCCTGGTACTAGGCCTCCTGGCCTCCAAAATAACATTCAAAACTTGTGGAAGCTGAGACCCTCCAGAGTCTAAAACAGAATATGCCAGGCTGTTAGATGCAGAGACTGAATCTTGACATTGAGGAAGTGACTGTCCTCTTGTGACAAAAGGTGCAGAATCAAAGGCAGAGGCCACGGAGGTTCTCGTACTAAACTCCTCAGTAGTGGGTACCAGTGTTGTCGAGGCCAATCCGGTGCTATCAAAATCATGGTTGGCTTGTCTTGTCTGGCCTTCAAAAGTACCATGGGAAGAAGAGGCAGAGGTGGAAAGGCATATACATGCAGATTGTTCCAACTGAAAGATAGAGCGTCCACCTTCCAAGCTGTGTGATGAAACATTTTTGTGCAAAACTTTGGCAACTGGTAATTTAGTGGAGAAGCGAACAGATCTATGTCTGGAGTTCCCCATAACACGGTCAACTGTTGAAATACATGAGGATCCAATTTCCATTCGTGAGGATCCACTATTTGTCTGCTCAATACATCTGCTAAGGAGTTCTGTGCTCCTGGTAGAAACCTTGCCTGAAGATTGAGGTGTAGATTGAGAGCAGTTTCCCACAGAATCATCGCTTGCCTGCAAAGAGGGTAAGAATGGGTTCCCCCCCTGCTTGTTGATGTACCACATGACAGTAGTGTTGTCTGTTTGAATCAACACCTGCCCTGGACGAAGTAAATCTTTGAAAGCCATCAATGCAAACTGGACTGCTAACATTTCCTTCAAGTTGATATGCAAATGTTGGAGTTTGACAAGCCACGTGTTTTGCACCCATTTTCCATTGAGGTGTGCTCCCCAAGCCTTGTCAGAGGCATCTGTCGTTAGAATCTGACTCGCCTCTGGCCGGGTCACAGAGAGTCCCTTGTTTAGGTGACATTCCTGAGCCCACCACAAAAACTCCTTCTGAATGCAAGGTATTATCTGAATGACAGTGTCTAGATCTTGGCAGTGCTGTGTCCACACATTTTTGAGATACCATTGAAGCTTCCTCATATGCAATTTGGCATTGGGAAGCACCAGAATACAAGATGCCATGAACCCCAAGGCTTGAAGGACTGTCCGTAGAGACATTTGCTGGAAATAAAGAGAAAGGCTTCTTTGTTTGTCCGGGGTCAAAAAAGCCATCTGGGAAGCTGTATTCAGTCTCACACCCAGAAAGCACATGTCCTGAGAGGGTACTAGACTGGACTTTGTTTCGTTCACAGAATACCCCAGGCATCTTAACACTGCCATCACATACTGTAGATGATGAAGAAGTTCGTCCTTTTCTTGTGCAATAATCAGACAGTCGTCCAAATAAGGATAAATCTGTATTCCTCTTAGTCTGAAAAATGCTATCACTGGAGCCAGAACCTTTGTGAACACTCTGGGCGCAGTAGATAAGCCAAAGGGCAATGCAGAGAACTGATAATGTAAATTTCCAGCCCGAAAACGCAGGTACCTCCTGCAACTGGGCCTGATAGGAACATGAAGGTAAGCCTCTTTGAGATCCAGAGTAACCATCCAGTGATCTTTTCCCAACAGAGGTAAAAGCTGTTGTAAAGTCAGCATCTTGAACTTTGGAATGTCCAGGTAATTGTTGAGGATAGATAAATCCAAAATTGGTCTCCACGTGTTTCCTTTCTTTGGAACTAGAAACAGGCGAGAATAAAATCCTAGGCCCACTTCTGACAGAGGAACTGGCTGTATAGCTCCTATTTGAAGAAGTAAAGAAATTTGTCTGTGAGCCTCTATCCTTTGCCGAGGAGGGACGTCTGGCATGCCTTTGAAAGGAGGCATGGTATGGAAATAGAACTTGTAACCTCGGTTTATAATGTCCAATACCCATTTGTCCTGGGTGACTAAATGCCAATTTTGCTTGAAAAGAGCCAACTTTCCTCCCAAAGGAGCTGCCAGGCAAGAGGAATCTGGCAGCTGAAAATGCAGGTCATTGGGCCTGTTTACGAAAGGACTGGCCCCTGCCCTCACCAGCAGATTGAGCAGGCGAACTCCATTGTCTCGGCCTGAAGGTACTCTGAGCTCTGCCCCTACCACGCCTAGATCTACCTCTAGACTGAGAATCAGAAGAAGGGTACGTCCACCCCTTAGTAGGCCAATTTCTACTAAACTTTGGAGGTTGTACCTGCAAAAAATCTTTAACAGTCTGCATAGACTTAGCCTTGTCTTCCATTTTCTTTAAGACTGACTCCACAGGAGGACCAAACAAAACTTCAGACTGCAAAGGGGCATCCAGAATTCTAGACTTAACATGCTCAGACAAATTCTGATCCTTAAGCCAGGCGTGCCTACGAATAACTGAACCAGTGGCAGCCACCCTAGAAGAAGCCTGTAAAGCATCAAAACCACATTGCAAAGAGTGCTTACCCACCTGTTCAGAAACATGCACTAAATCCTGCAATTCTTTACACTCTATGCCCTCTGCCAAAGCATCCACTTTAGATCTTAGCTGAGAAAGGAGGAAATTCTGATACTTCAACATATGAAACTGGCAGTTCAAAGCTCTCATTGCTAAAGTAGAAGAGGTATACACCTTCTTACCCCATCTATCCAAAGCTCTAGCTTCCTTATCCAGAGGAACTGGATTCTTAACAACAGAGGCTCTAACACCCTTAGGCCCCTGACTAATAGTTTCTGGGTCCGCCCTAGGACTCTTATACAGATATTTATGAGCCTCAGGCACCCTGTAATACCTGTCCGGTTTAACTGGGGCAGGAGGCACAGAATCTGGATTAAGGGAAGCTTCGAGAAAACATCTGAAACAACATCCAAAACCGGAGGTATAGCTAAGGGTCTATGCTGTGGTAAAACAAGAACTCCCTAAGCCTCTTCCGGGAATCAGAGTAATCCTGTCCCTCCCACTTAAAATGCTCCCTCATGGAATGGAGAGTTTCTGAAAATGAAAAATCCTCTGGAGGAGAAGCAGAAGGAGTGGAATCCTCTGCATCAGAATCAGAATAAGGGGGGATATCTTGATTGTCCTCAGTAGTGGACTCTGAATCGTCTGTGGTCTGCTCCAAACTTTCCAACTCTGGCTCCATGCTGGGCCTCTTATCAGGAGGGGCATAGAACCTCTAATTAAAGTAATCAAATCCTCTGCCATTTTAAGCATGTGCTTTTTAGGCACAGACCCTGAAGAACCAGAACTGACACCAGAGGAGGGCAAAACAGACCTGCCCTTAGAAGGAGCCTTAGAAACAGTAGCAGAAGGCCTAACCACCTTAGGCATAGAAGGGAGAATAGTAACCTGAGAGGCCCCTTCAGCCTGGCCTGCCTCCTGAGAGGCCACATCTTGTAAAATCAAAGTTTCCCCCTGGGACTCAACAGAAACTTCAGCCGGATCCACCTGTTCAGCTGTAGCTTCTAAAGGTCCGGCGTCCGAAACGGACGAATCATCCTGCCTAGGCTTTAAAGATTTGTCTTTGCGCTTCTTAGTAGAAGCAGGCGTCGGAACATCCGACGGCATATTATAATTACACCTCTTGCCAAAGACTAACCTAGCGCAATCTAACCTCCGTTTAATAGTGCGCTTATTAAACCTAGCACAAAACCGACACCCGACTACGTCGTGCTCCGGTCCCAAACAAGGAATACAAAGCGAGTGGTAATCCCTATCTGTTTCCCACAAGAAATACAATTATTCACTTTTTCTGACATCCGGTAAGTAACTGAGGCAAGAAAAAACAAAAATATTCCCCAACGGGGTACTTAGCCCAACTTGGTATCGGTCTGAAATCAGAACGCCGAACGGCACTTGCAACTCTGCTTCTGCATCGGACCATGCGGCAAAAAAGACTGAGGATATGACGTCGGTCATGCGCCTTTATACCCTGACACTCTGATGTCAGATCTAGGCGCCCATGACCGACGTCAGCCTAATACTTTGGTATTCGGGCCGACCGAGGACAGCGGACTACCCATAAGTAAGGACTGCAGCAATGTGAGATGAAGAACATCTTTTGCTTTTCCAGTGGAGCATCCAGAAGCTTAGCTTTAACATGGTCTGGCAGAGATTGTTCCTTCAGCCAAGCATGCCTACGTATGACTGCACCTGTCATAGCTGACCTACATGAAGCTTCCAATGCATCATAACCACACTGCAAGAAATGGTTGCTAACCTGCTGGGAGTTATGTACCAGATCCTGAAGTGATTTGCGATCTAGGGGTTCAGATGAAGACAGTTTCTTATGCAATTCATCTAACAAATACTCTTGGTACTGTATCATATGAAATTGACAATTTAATGCCCTCATAGAAAGAGTAGCAGAAGTATACACTTTTTACCCCATCTCTAAAGCCCTGGACTCCCTTTCAGAGGGGAGTGGATTTTTAGTAGTGGCAGCTGCAACCCCTTTAGGGCCCTGGGAAATAGTTTCTGGATCAGCAGAGTGGGCCTTGTAAAGAAAATGATGCGAGTCCGGGACCCTGTAGTACCTATCGGGTTTGACAGGGGCCGGAGGAAGAGTGTCAGGGGTTATGCTAGACTCAGAGTACACATCATCAATGACCTTCAAAACAAGAGGAATAGCCAAAGGTCTATGCCGAGGTAAATGCAGAAAAGTTCTTAATCTCTTCCTGGACTCAGAGAAATCCTGGCCCTGCCAATTGACATGCTCTCTCATAGTGTGAAGGGTCTCCCCGAAGGATAGTTCTTCAGGAGGGGAGGCCGAGGGAATAGATTCCTCTGCATCAGAGTCCTTGTAGGCCGAAAAAGCCTCCTCCTGGTAGTCTGAGAGAACAGAGCCATCAGAGGCCTCCTCTGAGGAGTGGGGATCAGAGGGCTCAACCCTGGGCCTTTTGTCTAGAGGAGGTTGAGAGCCCCTGTCCAGATGAGATTGAGAGCCCCTAATTAAAGAAATAAGGTCCTCTGCTAAAGTTAGAATCTGTGAACCTGTAGTGGGTCCCTGAAGAATAACCCTGGGAGGCATAGCTTTTGTGTGTTTAGCAGCTTTAGCCCTGGTAAATGCCTTTATGGACATGGATGCAGGAGGCCTGGCTGCACCAAGTGCTGGTGTAGTTTTGTCTAGAGGAATGGTGTCGGAAGTTTCCAAGATACCAGTTTCTAAAGGAAATTCAATAACCGACTCAGCAGGGGCCTCCGGGGCCGAGGTTGTCGGTTGAGCGGTTTCGGTGGTCGGAAGTACAAAGGACTCTGTTTCAGCCGAGACAGAGACACTCGCGGTAGGCCTAGCCGTGGTTTCAGCCGAAACCACGGTCTGCGTGTGTCGGTCCTTGTCCTTCCATTTCTTGGTTAAATGAGGAGTCGGAGTCTCCGACGGCATGTTGTAGGAGAAACTAGCCCCAAAAAACTCCTCTGCAAACTCCGCCAGATGCCTGAGAGTGCGTCGATTGAAGGAAGCACAGGCTGAACAGGCCAAGACGTCGTGGTCTGGGCCTAAGCAGGGGAGGCAGTAAGAGTGGAAATCCTTATGAGGTATTTGTTTCCCACAAGATAAGCAATTATTAACTTTATCTGACTTCGGCTAAGGCAAGAAAGAGTACCCAATGGGGTACTTAGCTTTTGAAGTCTTCGGTAGCTGAATTACAGGAGCTGGCCGACCGGCACTTGCGAACTGCTTCTGCTTCGGGCACCACGAGGCAAGAAAGACTGAGGAAGATGGCGTCGGCTGACGCTTTTATACCCCAGGTGCTCTGACGTCGGGGAAGGGGCAACATCAGCCAACGCCGGACCCAGACTTTGGAATCTGGCCGACCGAAGGGCTGCCTGAGGCAGGACAACCCATATTTGAGGACTGCAGATGCATCCTTGAAGGACATCATACTTTGTCTCTTGCCTAGGCCTCTTATCAAGAGGGGGACGGGAGCCCCTGATCAAAGTAATTAGGTCTTCGACCATTTTGAGCACCTGTTTTTTAGGCATGGAAGTCTGAGTAGGAGAATGCTGTACTTGTTTCTTTGTCTTTAGAGCTGCTTTAGTCTTTGAAGCTGAAGATGGCTTAATATATAGTTGTGTAGGTCTAAAGACACCCTCAGAAGTAGATGCCTGCTCAGCGGCTCCGGATCCATCTGAGGGAATGATTTCCGAGTGTCCAATACCTTGAGTATCAAGAGGCCCAGTCGGCTCCACGTGGGAGTCGGAAGTGGCCTGTGGCTCTGAGGTAGCAGGCACCAGGGGCTGCGAAAGCACCTCACTGAGAAACGGCGACTGGCCTAACGGAGGCCTTGTCGTCAGTTTTGGACCTCGGATGACTATCTTTTTCCTTGTCCTTGCGTTTTTTGTAAACTCCGGTTGTCGGCTGGTCCGACGGCATTATATAATTAAATCTTTGGCCAAAGTAATGAAATGCAAAATCAAACAGAAGCTTAATAGTGCGTTTGTTAAATCTAGCACAAAACTGACAGCTAGCAACGTTGTGATCATGGCCTAGGCAAGGAATACAGTAAGAATGAAAATCCTTATGAGGTATTTGCTTCCCATATACAATTGTTAACTTTTTCTGACATCGGTCTGGAGCAAGAAAAAAGTTTCCCCAATGGGGTACTTAGCTTTAATGAAGACTTCGGTTCTGAAATTCGAATTTGAAAATCTCAGGAGTCGGCCGACTGGCACTTGCGAACTGCTTTTGCTTTGGGCACCGCGCGGCAAGAAAGACTGAAGAAAATGGCATTGGCTGCATCTTTTATACTCCTGGTGTACTGACATCAGGGAAGAGGCGACAGCAACCGACGCCAGACCTAGACTTTGGAATTCTGGCCGACTGAGCGTGGCCTGCCAGCAGGATAACCCAAGAGTAATGACTGCAACAGTGAAACACGATGAACATCTTGACTTGCAACAGTGAGGATTTATCAGGAAGACCTAGAAGGTACAATATAGCAAGACGGCAGATTTCTGAACAAGTATATGAGAACATTTGATATGAAAGATGTGAATTCAATAGCAGGAACCAAGAATTTACATAAAATTCCTTAAGATACCATAACTATACTGGATAGAAATTACATGCAACTAGTTGTGCAAGACCTTACCATAACCATAGATGTCCTTCTCTTCTATGTTGCAGTATTCATAAGAATAGGGAGTAGCTGTCTGCAACTCCACTGTCTGGCCAGCATACCAAAGTCTTTGTCCTGGAGGGTGTGTGTGACGTCAGCTACGAAGGCCATAAACCGATGCTAGGTATATAAAGGTGACATCTGCACGTACCCTCCTCAGAATAGTTTCTGCTGCATATACTAGTGCCCCTGAGGTTTTCAGGAGGGTCCCGAGACCCTTAGACTTACATGCCTGCTAGAGCCAGGGCAGTAATAAGGCTATGTAGGTACAGACTTGGGGAAGAAGATGCCCACAGGTATTCATAAAATACCTGCTATAGCAAAAGCAAGAATTTTTATTTTATTTATTTTACATTTGTTGACCGGGATAGTCCGGCTGGATTCATGTCCATTTTCAGCAGAGGCCCAGGGAGAAAAGCTCCAAGGTAAGCAGATACAATAAAAACAATGAAAATATATTACAAACATGGTATAGACAAAGAATACATAAGGAAACATGAATAGACAAGTTCAACAGGTTAGAGTTGCTTCCTGGTGACAGAGGTAAGTTCAGCAGTAATCTGATTAATAGATTTTTCACATTCTTGATGAGTTAGCCAGGCTTGTTGCAGTGGCAAAGGCAGTTTAGTGCCAGATATGGAGTCTAGTTTTAAATTGGCCTAGGAAGGAGAGCAAAGTAATATCAGCTGGAAGTGAGTTCCAGGCTCTGCCTGCAGAGCTTGCAAAGAGGGAATCACCTGCTGCATTGTTAATTTTGATTGTCTGAATTAATAGTCTGTTTGAGGATTGAAGCAGTCGTGGATTGTTATAGTGGGTGATAAGATTTTTAAGTGCTGGAGTATTATCCGGATTATAAAGGATTTTATTAGCCATAAATCAGTAGGTTATATTAGATTAGACTAGGTAGTTCAAGCCACCCAAGCTGGTTAAGACTGATGTAGTGGTGTGTCCTAAAAGGCAGGCCAGTGGCAAACCTGGCAATGTGATTATAACAGGTTGAGCGTTTATTAAGTACAGTCTTGTTTAGATTAGAGAGTGGGGGGATGCACATACAAGTGTTGAAAGTAGATGAGAGCAAGCTATGGCAATTTTGGCTGGAGGGGTGATGAAGGCTTATTCTTGTAAAGTGACCCTAGTTTTTATTGATGGTTTTGATCGATTGGTTTACACGTAGATCGAATTTTAGGTTATCAATAATGACATCTAATAGTTTTGTAGAGGGGTCAGGGGAGATTATTGTGCCTCATCTGCATTTATGGTAAAGGTAAAAGCAGCAGACCTTTGTGTTGGTAAGAATAACAGCATTTTAGTTTATTTGGGATTTAGTATCAATTGACGTTCAGAGAGATGGGGCAGGATTCACGAAGCCTCCGTGTAAGAGTTATAACTCATACACGGAGGCTGCAGTTAAACGGAGTGATGTCAGCATGCTCTGCATATTCATGAGAGCATGCTGAATCACACTTAAGGCCAACAAGGTCCATGTAAGACAGTATGGGGCGTGTCAGTAGGCCAAGCCCTGTAAGCGGACAAGCCCCCAGAAGAGGAAAAGTTCCCAAAGTAAACACCCACGACAGAGTCCACGGAAATGTGAATAAACAGAACACAACACATGCCCCCACAGACTATGAACAGAAAACATATAAATAAACATGTTATATATTTTTTTAAATTGTAAAAATGTTTAACCGTGAGTGCGCTCGTTACGTGGTGCCCGTAGCGCAGCTACAGTTAGCAGTCAGTGGGAAAGCATATAAGAACTAAATATGCAAAATAAGCCAGGAAGCAATAGCGTAGCGGTAGAGATGTTGGCTGAAGAGCAGGCATTCATGGTTCGAGCCCCCACAACACCAATTTTTTTTTTTAGCAAAATAAGCAGGAAACAAGTCCCTGACAAACATGTACACATAAAACCACAATTTATGTAAAATGTAATGAAATAGCGCATTTATATTGAAGAAATGTGAGGTAACAAAAGAATAAAAAAATGCCAGATGTGCCTATAGCTGAGCTACAGTTTAACAGGGTGAGTGCATCTGCCTGTAGGTGAGCAGTAGTTTAACTGGTGCAAATTGAGTGCCCGTAGCTGAGCAGTAGTCTAACATGCTAAATCTATGTGCCCCTAACTGAGCTGAGCGTAATATGCATGCCGATAGCCAAATGAGGCTTAAACCTGTGCACCACGCAAACAAGCTAACCGACGGGCAACGTTGAGCAAGCCGTATCAAAACTGCCTTTACACAGACACACCCATCAGCATGTCTAGACAGTCATGAAAAATAAAAAGCAGTGGCCAGGTTTGAACCCAGGATACTATATACCATAGTCAAGGTACAGAACCACTAAGCCATGACAGCAGTACCTTTAAATGCAATAATAGCTAATATATAGGAATGAATACAAACTGGAGCATGACAATGCAGGTTTACTGAAGTTGATACAATTCCAAAATGGCCAATCACAGATATGTGTGGGAAAAACGGACTATATAAGCCCCACAGGCGGGAATACACAGCATAAACGATTGTAGAACTGACCTGCAGGCAGAATGACAGGAGTAGGAGAGGGTAGTTGCTTTCGAGCACAGAGGTGGGGTGTTGAGGAATCCAGGTACATGGTCTGGCTCCTAGTCCATAATCATGAGGCCCAACTCATGCAGGGCCAGGTCCTCTGGGGAGCATACAGGGCCGAGGAGTGGGACCGGTTGGCTCATGATCTCACCAGTGCCACAGGGATTCCAAGGACTGGTGGAGCAGGTTCGTCACCACCATGCGGACCTGAAGAGACGCAAGCAGGACCAACTGAACCTTTGGATCCAGGAGGCCCGGCAAACACCCAACGACCCACTACTGAGTAAGTTACATTTAATTATGTATGTAAGAAATTAAACTAGCTGATATTATGGAGATGTGTATTCCAATATTACTTCATTTATATTACAGCTGCAGGTGTCCGTTCTGCGAACCGCAGAGCCTATGGCGATAGGCTGGTGCGGTTGCGCCACCAGGCAGGTCAGTAATCCACTACCAGTAACTGTAATGAAATATAAAACTATGACAGTCAGCAAAAGAGTGCAGTGTAGCCAGTAAGGAATAAAATGTGCAAGTAACAGTGTGAAAGTGTCTGCAAGTATTGCTTGATTACAAAAGTGTGTTTCAGCCTGTAAGTTAAACCGAAAAATGAAACTGTCTGACATATTCTGAAATAAAAATGCCCTACCTGTAAGAAAATAGTACACAACCTGCAGCAGGCTGAAAAGAATAGCTGCAGAAGATGATGAAATCACATGTGTGAAATATATCCCTGTTGAAATACTGAAACATGACAGAAGTGAGACTGCTGGAAAGGATTGTAATAACTACAGGTAAAACATGTCAATAAAGCCTAGAAGTAAGTACCATCCTGAATAGTAAAATGAAAGCAAGTGAGAGTGTGTGAGAAAGTGTCATGAATCCAGCAATACAGTAGTAATAACCCCTGAATAAAGTATACTGCAGTCAAGACAGAATGAAATGCATGTGAGAATCAAAACCAAACAGCGAAATCTGTTCAAAGTGTTGCTGCATCTGGAATGTGTATCCCAAAATCTGGATATGTTGCTCTCAGTCTGCAATATGCAGACAGGATGACTGTCGGATATACCAAACATCCACACTTGCCTACAGCTATATAAAGTAAATGTAGCAGGATGATGTAGCTGAACAAAGCTAGATATGAATGTGTATAAAGAACAATAAAATGTATATTGATGTTGCAGTAACAGTCCTATCACTAAGTTGAAACAGTTATCATATAGGAAACTGTAGTTAGAACAGTAGTGTGTATATAACTGTAGCTATTAGAAATGTACAGCATATGTATTGTTATTCGAAGGTGTTAATATTTCCTTTACCCCACCCTATAACCACATATAACCCATTCCACGTGAAAATGGTATGTGCAATCACAATTAACACCCCTGGATATTTGTCCTGTTGGGTCATATATATTTGCATGTCCGTTGATGCATCTGCCCTGTTCATACATCCACACCTGATGGCCTGTTGCCATCAATTAACCCTGCATGTTGTTGGACTGTGTATTTCTGTTCAAATTATGCATGTGTTATGCACGCTGTTCAATGGTGTGAATATCTTGGGGTTTGGTTAATGGGAATACTAATGCATGCTGTTACAATTAATTGTGAATGGTATTATATGTCACTAACCCAAACTGTCGTGACATAATGCAAAACATAGGACGACAGGGAAGGCGGGTTCCAGCGGACCCACCTCTCCCACCTCAGCTGGCGAGTGCACCTGGCACTAGGGCCGAGTCCGGACCCTCCTCCGGTGGCCCTGTGCCACCTGCGAGTGGAAGCGCTGCAGGGGATGGGGCTCGGCCCCCTCTGCAAGTGTGGCCGGAGGAGAACCACGACTCACCCTCCGTAGCGTCCGGACTGTGGTGCGTAGGGAGATTCGGGACTCTGTTCTCGAGACCCTACGCCAGCTCGAGGCACGGGTGGCACAACTAACGGGCATGCCTGTTGCCCGGCCTACACAGCCCCCAGCACAGCCCCGTCCTGGGCAGTGAAGGAACAGTAGCAATTGCCTATGGGTGGAGATATCAGTTCCACTGTTGCCATCTGTGGGCTCATGGGCTCTGGATATCCAAACCTCCGTCCCCGTCAATTGTGTAACCCCCCCACACGTGTCATACACCGCCCCTGTATGTGTCTTGTTTGTCTTGTCTGTTTACCTACCCAACCTACCTCCCCAGCTGGACCGACTTCCTTCACCTGACATACCACTCTCACCTGAAAAAAAAAAAAAGGGCACTCTGTACCCACAAAAAAATAACACCCCATACATAGCTGCCCATTCCGCACACGTCTGCCGGACATGGAACCTATCAATTACAATTGGCTGTACAAGTATTATTGTTGTCCTGACACCTCTCTCAGGGGTGGAAGGTTTCAAATGTCACACCAAATTACATACATATGCACAGCTGTTGCTGATGAAGAAATGGGCAGCTATGGGCCTTACCTACATCCCTCCTGCACATCCCAAGCTTGTTTCCCTACTGTCTTACCCTCTTTGGGACCGCTTTTTCACCACTTTCCTGTCTCCCCATTTTCTTTTCTTTCAAAGAAAATAGCGCGGGTGTGCGCCAGAGTAAGCACAGTTAAGCGGTTGTAAGCGGGTGTGTGCGCGTAGCTAAACGGCAGTGCGCATGCGTGAGCTCCGCACAAACCAGCTCTAACCCGGTTACAACTGCTTAAAAGTGCCTTAGTCACTTTGATTGACAGGTCCTGTACTCAGTTCAAAAGCAAAATAAAATCCCACTGTAAGTCCCGAACCCAGAACCTTGGAAACACTAGTCTGTACGACCTACCACTAAGCCATGACTCTTATACAAAAACATTGTGCTAAAATAAATATAACATGTAATAGTAGGAATGAATGTAAAGGGAATATAGGATGTGTAGTACCCAAAGCATGTCATTTAAAATTATTGTCAAAACTACTGCATTTCCATAATAGTAGTGTGTGAACAGAAACAGCCATGCTAGTTGGTAGCTTGTAGATAATAAGATCAGTTAAAGTACATATATAAATGTATGTATATGTACATATATATATATATATATATATATATATATAAATATATATCTATATATAGTTGTAGGAGTCATTGTGCATACACACTTGCTACAAGGAACATGAGAGAGGAATGGAGAAATGTGAATATACAACACAGCCTGAATCATGAGAGAGATACTAACCTTTACACTCACAGAACACTGTCCACAGCATACCAGCATGGTCCCCGCCCTCACAATCTGAAAGGGCAACGCCTATCCCACATACCCTTTTATAGCACTGACCTGAAATCACAGTGAGAACTGCAATCAGTACACAACTGGCTGTATGCAATTGGCAAATGCTGGCTTACAATTGATGCAGAGGCCATCACATGGACCTATGCAGATACCTACAAAAGCATCCAGTGCTAACACTCCCCACATGCAATACATTGTCTGTAAGCAGACAGAGGGAGAGGGAGAGCGAGAAGTGAGAGAGAGAGAGCAAAAAAAAAAAAAAAAAAAATGCAACCAGCTGCGACAAACACAGGTAATGCAAAGTAGCAGGTTAATAGTGTGCATACTGTGAACCCTCCAAATGTGCCATAGGTCTGTATCCATAGGTATGTCCATGTGATATGTTGTGTGTACGTAGTTCCACCAAAAGGGGATGACCATACATTACATGTCAATCAGTCTTGGGCCATGATCCTGGCAGCAGTTGTCTGTGCGTTGGCCCAGCAATGGTTGTAGTGACTGCTTTGAAAGGTCAGCCAGGTTCAAAAGGCAGGATCAGCCCATCCCAAAAGCACACTGGCTGGGAACAAGTGTCTGCAGGTACCCGATATCACTGCATATGCATCTCATACTGCATAATTCCATAGCTTAGCAGACCAGGCCCGTTATGCATATGATGCGGTAATTCCCAGGGTCAGTCGAGGTGCCCCCTTAGTGGTGTGGGACCACTGTTGCTGTATGCCACTGTCCAGGTACATATCCTGTAGTACGGCCAAGATAAAATATCATTGTTATATGCGGTTGTATGTCCTCTCGGAGTGCCAGTAGCACACATCCAGGGATACCACAAGGTCACAGTGATGCTGTGTGTTCTTCTCTGCTGAGGGTGGCCCTCACCTGAACATGTGAGATGATAGGGATGTTACATCCAGCTGTGATAAATATTTCAACTGGTGGGGGAGGAGGAGGGGGGAAACGTGCATCGAACATGCCCGCAAGATTGTTGCCAATATCCGTGTGTTTGGTGAATTTTAAGTAGGTGTGTATTAACACAAAGCATATCTGAAGCATGTGGTCCATATGTGTAACATAACTGAAGAAGTCCTTGTGGTCATCCATAGTGTGTGTGTCCATTTCCCTCCCAGAGTAGGCCGTGGCCGTTATGACGGACCGTAGTGTAGTACCAGTGCTGACCACAGATGCCTTCCCTTAATGTGAATGTGCTCTGTCCTGCAGTAGCCTCCTGCTATTGTTATACAATCTGCCTCTGTCTGGGGTCCACCGGACAGGATGCCTAACCTTTGTGCATAGGGTCTGGGTTAGAAATGTGTGCGCAAGTTCCATGCAATCTGTGGCATGTCCGTGGTAAGCATTTGCAAAGGGGTCAGCAGTGTGGCTTGTGGCTTCCACTGGCACAGTGTGCTGCATGGATACCATCTTAGTCCCAGCAAGTGAATAACTTTCTAATCACATACATATCAAAGTAGTCTACTGTGCTGGTGGTGGTGGTGGGATATGTATATCCAGGCCGAGTAACTTCTGTCCACATCACAGTAGTGGACGGTGTCCCACATAGAGTACCTTGGGATGAACCCCCAGAGTGAGGTTCTGCATTGCACCTGTCAGTGTGTGCTGACTGATGGGGCATGCTACTATGTTGTGTGGAATGTGGCAGGTATTGTTGCACAGGTGTTGGCTGAGCACTGATATCTGGCCATGTACCTGTGTATCCACCACAACACAGACACATGCAACATATGGGAGTAGTAGTATATATGAGTATCATGTATAGTATGTGTGCCATATATTGCTAACATGGTCTGCTGATATCCTGTTTGTGTTCTCTTCCAGGGAGATGGCACAACAGCGTAACCCCACCTACTCTGTGGCGGAAGATGAGGAGATCCACCAGAGCCTGGTGCGGGAGTATGACCTCCTGTTTTCCCGCACCAGTCAGAATCAACAGGAGAGGGCCGCACTGTGGCAAGACCTTGTCCATAGGATAAATGATACTGGCACGCATAACAGGACATATGAGCAGGTACGACGTCACTGCAGTGATTTAATCCGAAGATTCCGGCAGCATGCATCAGATATCCGCAGGCAACAGGTCGCCACAGGAGGTGGGGTGGCCACACATCCCCCCCTCACCAGACTGGAGGGGCTACTCCTAAGTGTTGTGGCTCCAGCCCCGGAACACCAACAGCAGTACACCTGCATTATGATGGAGGCTGGTTCCACACAGCACGACATGGAGCATGCAGGTAATATGCCATATGTACACTTGACTGTTCTGTACACTGTATCATATGCAATATCAATGGCACAGTTGTGTCCACTGACAGTAATCTCATCATTTCTGCAGGTCCCTCCAGGGTTACAGCAAGGCAGGCCATCCATGCTGGTGAGTGTGTTTAACATAACCTATAATAGTCCTGATAATGCTAGTAACAGTAGTGTAACTCAGTAGTGCTCTGTGTGTATACTGCGGGGTGTGCATGTGTCCACGTGTCCACGTGTGCCTGTGTCCACGTGTACACGTGACCACGTGTGCCTGTGTACACGTGACCACGTGTGCCTGTGTACACGTGACCACGTGTGCCTGTGTACACGTGACCACGTGTGCCTGTGTACACGTGACCACGTGTGCCTGTGTACACGTGACCACGTGTGCCTGTGTACACGTGACCACGTGTGCACGTGACCATGTGTGCACGTGCCCATGTGTGCACGTGCCCATGTGTGCACATGCCCATGTGTGCACATGTGCATGTGACCACGTGTGCACGTGTCCACGTGTGCACGTGTCCACGTGTGCACGTGTATGTCTGCATGTGTCTATGTGTCCACGTGTGCATGTGTCCACGTGTGCATGTGTGCATGTGTGCACGTGTGCATGTCTGCATGTGTCCACGTGTGCATGTCTGCATGTGTCCACGTGTGCATGTCTGCATGTGTCCACGTGTGCATGTGTGCCTGTGTGTATAAGTGCATCACTGGTAACAATGTCTGGAGACTGTAAACTGTTTCCTGTCTTCCTCCCACAGGTTCTGGGGCTGCTCTGGTGACCTGCAGCAGGGAACCTGAAACCTGTGCCACGGCTACTGGTAATGATGATATTTGTGTAATGGTACAGGAAGGTGTGTCAGGGTCTGCCATTGGTCAGCCAATTGACAGTACACAGCTGTCAACCCCATCATTGCGCACAGTCATCCTGCCTGTACATCCTTTGTCACCATTGCCCCTAGGTGATGGACAGGATACAGTGGGCACAGACCAGGTAATGTGGTACCTGTGGCACATGCATCCCCACACAGCAGCCATGGGCAGGGTCCTCCAATGGTACCACACAGACAGTTGCCCATGGGTTCTCATGGGAGCATCCGTGGGCGTACTGCCTCTGGCCGACGTGCCCAAAGAGGTCTGTCAACCTCAGCTATGTTTCGGACTGTCTTGCAGGCACAGTCACGTATGGAAAGATAAACCAGACAGGGTCTGAGGGAGCCGAGAGCATGTCGCACAGCCATGTCAGACAGTATGCGTGACATTGCAGATGCTATCTTTAACTTCACCGATATCAGAGACAGACGTTATGGGGACATATTACAGCAGTTCCACAACCAGATGTCCATGAGCCAGGGCAATGGTGGGCGTTTGTGGCGTCGACGTGGCCGTATGCTGGCAGCAGCTGGCAGTCAGCGTGGATGACAACAGGCTCGCGCACGCCCCCATAGTGCCAGCAGCAGCCCCAGCAATGCTGGGTCTGTGCTGTCATCGGAACGCCCCAGGAGACCACGTGCACGTGGCTCTGGACACTCGAGGCATGTGTCAGACATGGTAACTACTGCAGGTCACAGGTATTTATGTGTGTGTGTCACACACATACATCATGTGTGCAATGCCATTGCTGGTTTAGGCAATGGCATGCATTGTTATGTACAAACACCCACACAAGGTCATACTGTGTGACACAACCACACGTGACAGTTGTAAGTTACCAAAACATGCCTATCTGTACTCTGACAATGGTAATAGACACAGTAGCTGAGCACACTATTGGCAATACTAGCCAACTAGCCCTGTTTGGCTGTGCTGATAGTGTGTTGACATCCCCTGTGTTTACTGGGGGAGTATGCAGCATCTGGTGTATTGTAGTAATTGCCAAAAGGATCTGTTCTCTCACACTTGCATTTACACACATCCTACTACACCCACACACATGCACACTTGCCATTTGCAGGATTCATTCCCGTACCTAACTAAGTCATGACACGTAAGAGAGACACATTAGCAAAGCGCACTATTCGGTTTACTAGATAGTTCCTCTTCTCTGGCTGTACTTATAGGGTGCTGACAACATCAGTATTTTGAAAGGGTAATGTGCATCAGGTAGTGTGATCTCCTGATTGCCAAAACTAACATGTTTTTCATACGGAAATGTACACACACAAACTCCCCACATCCAAACACACACATGCCATTTACAGGTTTCAAACTCCTACCTAACTACATTACGATACTCGGGAGAGACGCATTAGCAGAGTGCGCTATTCACATTACTGGGAGGCTTCCCTTCTCCTGCTGTACTTATAGGGTGCTGACATCATCTGTGTTTAGAAAGGGGAGTGTGCATCCTGTAGTGTGTTCTCCCAGTTGCCAAAAGGGACATTTCCCTCTCACAAATTTGCACACACACACTAACCCCCCTCATCCAAACACACACACTTGCCATTTGCAGGATTCAAACCACTACCTAACTATGTTATGACACTCGAGACGAACGCATTAGCAGAGCGCGCTATTCGCATTACTGGGAGGCTTCCCTTCTCCTGCTGTACTTATAGGGTGCTGACATCAGTGTTTAGTAAGGGGAATGTGCATCCTGTTGTGTGTTTTCCCAGTTGCCAAAAGGGACAATTCCCTCTCACAGCCTTTCACACACACAAACCCCACTCACACACACACACACACACACACACACACACACACACACACACACACACACACACACACACACACACTGAGCATTTGCAGGATTCGAACCCCTACCTAACTATATTATGACACTTGAGGGAGACGCATTAGCAGAGCACACTATCCAAATTACTGGGCATCTGTTCTGCACCTGTAGTATTTCTAGGGTGCTGACATCTTTATTTCTACAAAGGTATGTAGATGTAGTACTACCTGTCAGGTGGGTGATAGCATATATATGCATTTGCAGCCACCTACGTCAGGGTCAGATATGCACAACGCACTGGCAGGTTATGTTCTATACCATGCTTTGGGACCACAGGACCTGTAACACACAACACAACCAGTCCAGAACACCAAGACACACACTTAGCTTCCCTGGGAACAGTGCCAGGATATGCAGGTATTCACATACACCATTCCAGTTGTTAACATCAGGTACAGGCATATTGTGTATGAGAACTACTCAGGCCTCTACTACTTTACCCTACAGCCACTACAATTTGTGGGTCCATGTGCTATGACAGAACCACACACCACAGCCACATGGGTGAATACATATTGCACCTGTCCATCTGCAACGTGGGTACTCACTGTTCCACACCAGAAGTAGACCACCATTGTTGATATCTGACCATACCCACCTTTCCCTGGACATCCATATCTCATCTCCACCCCCAGGCAAGGTTGTCACTGCACACAAACTGTGTTTAGCACAAGCAGACTCTACACTTGTGTAGACTGGGGTGGATGACTTCAGAGATACTGGCCACTCAGCATAATCCTTGACAATTGCATCTTTTGAGCATGTGTACAGTTTGCAATGGTCATGCTATCCCACATATACCCTTGACTGCCCCACAACAAGACACCTGTCAGCTGTACACCGGCCATATATGCGCCGTTCAACAGACAGAGTGACCTAATACATTGCAGAGCTGGAGCCCACAGAGGGAGGACATCTGTGGACAGTTCCAGCATGGCACTTCATTCACACATACTCATTACAACACAGTGTTGACAGTGGAATCGTCCAGAGAATGCAGATAGGGCTCCCCTCAGTCTGTTATTGACGGACACCTACTGTCAGAGATCCTCAGCAACCCTCTCACAGCACACACCGACAACATGGCTGTGGCTTAGCACATTCAATCCCTGAGACCGCCACGGTGCCCCTGCTTGACAGAGGCACAGCTCACTAGCCTCACATGTTGCCTTCTGTGACATACTTTACAGTGGCACAGTAGCCTACTATCCTGGAGATGCAGATGCCAAGCACACTCTGGCTGAGCTGTCATTCCCTGGGGCAAGAAGCCTAGTATTGACCTCTACACCCATATGTTCAATTGTCGGATGCACAATATTTGTTGTGCTGTTCTACTGTTTGCAGGTCTTTATTGCCATAGCATTCACTGTTCCTATGACCAACTTGTGTATGTGTGGCAGATGTTTGCATATGACGGTGATCCAATATATCACTTACGTCTCTGTGATCATTTACTGTGTGCACTGGGCTGATTGCTGTGTTGTGGTTGGTTCCTGGACTGACACGTACAAATACCAGATATGTGTGGCCAACTGCTACACGGAGATAAGGCCTAAGTGTGTGAGCATGCCCAGTTCAGCCTTTCCATGGCATGTTGTCTGACATATGCCTCATTTATCAAAGTGTGCGAGCATGCCCAGTGTGAGCTTTCCATATGTTGCACTCTGAAGTCCACCACATATTTGGGTGTGTGTGACCTTCGACAATATCGCACGTTTATGATTGTGTGTTGGGTGTCATGTTGTGTACTAACTGGCCAACTGCTTCGTGTCTGCCACAACAGGGATTATACTGTGCCTGCAGGAATTGCATGGGATACTTTGCAGACAGTTCTCAACATACTTTCATAATGACCTAACACTGTAGTACCATATAGTGTACTGGTTCGGTACTTTCACTGTGGTGGACAGTATCCTGGGCTTTAGTCCTATGACTGCTTGACATCTTCATAGTGAGCACAACAGACTGTGTAGGGGCCAGTTGTGCACATATGACTATGTTGCAATATGTTCAGATGTGGACTAGCTACACCAGGCTCGTCCAACATTGCTAGTGTATTCCTCAACATGGGTGAACATTGGCAAACACTAGCGATGTTCCGTAGGCCATGTCTGATGGTAGTCACAGGGTGTGCTTGTCCTTCGACACACATCGTAACTGGAGTTTGCCATTACATATGTCATGGTTGGTATACTGTGCCTCTGTCTACCTCTGACATAACAGTGATACCCAGGGTAACCTACCATCTCCCATACACTCATCAGGATGCCTCTTGAGGGGTGTCGATATGTGGCTCTCTGGCTGACCTGTACCAGGAGTTTACTGAAGTGTGGGGGTGCCTTCTGTGTTATGGATCATTCTGTACAGCATGTCCTATGTATGTCAGTGCTGGGGTTCAGGTTTCTCATGTGCATAGCTCACTGCCATTCAGGCTGTACAAGGTGCAACATATGTTCATTCATTCCAGGTTGGACAAGGCTTCATACAGCAGGCACAGCTTTCCTGTAGCTGGGAAGGATGGCGGTGTGTGGGACTGCAGTTTGTTTACTCAGGCAACATATGGCATCTGTTCATGCTCTTTGCTACCCCTGGTGGGGTACTGTTGTGGACTTTACAGTTGATGAAGGTGTCTGCTGCGGTATATCCCACAGGGGCTATTGTAGTCAGTTGTGATGCTGATGGAGGATGGCTGCAGAGCCAGAGTGAGTTCCCCTTATCTACATCTGCCAGCCTTCATGTTTGGGTGGGTATATGGTACATGTTTCTGCGAACACTACAGCCACATGTTTGTCCAGTGCAGGATATTTATCACCTTTTGTACCCAGGTCTCACATTACATGTTAGGTACCTCATGGGTTAACACCTGTGTGGTAATTTGTGGGCACTTATCCACGGTGGTTGTCTATACACAGTTCTGCATTTAGCTTGCTGACATGGCTATGGCTACAGTTGTCTGTTTGTAGGTGGCCCTTTTGTGGGTTGCTTGTGTCAGCTGGGGGTCGGATATGGTGGGCTGTTTGTACTCCTCTGCATACATGCTTAGTCACGGTCCTTCCATGTTGGCCTATACCTATGGGACATGTATACAGAACGGGGGTGGGGAGGGGCCAAGACCAGGCCTTGTGGGATGCCACTCATATCCGCTTTGTAGTCTGACATGGATGCGGCATGTCTGACCATGTCAGTTCTGTCCTTGGTCTGCTCTGCAACCCCTCTACTGACATAGGGGTGTATATTTAAGCTGGTGAACATATCCATACTGAACACGTACGGTATTGTCCAGAAGCATGTGCATGGTCCAGCTACGCTGTGTGGACCACATAGCCCTCATCAATGACCTTAATGACTGCTTCAAATGGGTCAGACATGTTTAGGGGCCGGTTCTGCAGTTACAACAGCCACAGTGTGTAGGGTCCAGTATCAGTAGGTCCACATTAGCCTTCTGTCTGCGGTACATACTGATCCTTTCCATAGCTGTGCAGAACAAGCTTTTCAGGATCCTGGGGTGGTAGTTTGGAGTATCCATTCAGGCAACACCTTTGTTGTGATGGACCACTGTTGTTGTACACTGCTCTTTGGGTACATATCCTGTGGTAAGGCTGGCAGTGGCCAGTAGTGTGATTTTGCATTCTATTATTCTTGGGGTCCATGTTGGCCTCAGCACAGGACACCATCACATACCTTTGCTGCTGTGTGTTCTGCTTTGCAGATGATGGCTGTTACCTCAGCATCTGCAAAATCAGGGGACCATCTGCTGGGATAGGTATTTTGCACTCGGGGGGGGGGGGTGTTTGTACTGCACCTGACAGGTTGTATGTTAGCAATATGTGTGTGTGTTTGGTATGTTGTTTGTAATATCTGTGTGATTCGGAGCATATCTGTGGATGCCCAACATGGTTCCTACCATCAGTTGGGTAAGCCTTGTGATTATCCTTAGTGTCCTGTACGTTTTGTATCTTCATAGGTTCATGGGTTCATAGTAGGCTAGACACCCTAGGCCATTAGTAAGCCTAGCTAGAGTGTGTGTGTCTTTCGCCACCCCTTGCTATGTTCAATTATGGCCATTTATGAGGTTCTTCACTGTGCCTCTGTCTGGTCATGATACAGTGGGGACCCCCAGTATACATGTATGGTCATCCATCCACTTGGCAATATTCCTGTTGAGGGGTGTCAGTGAGGGGCTCTGCCTACCATGGATTGGGATCCTGTTTCTGGGTGTGGGGAGCCTATGGGTTATGTATCTGTTCCTCCAGCACATCTTATTTCATTATGTGTTGAGGTTAACATCTGTGACTCTCACAGCTCCAATGGCTTTGATTTCCTGTGGTGTAGCATTGTCCATTACTCCTGTGTTGGACATGGCCTTGTACAACAGACATACAATGCCTCTGTGTAGGCAGTGTGTGACTGCAGTCAGCTGGGGTGTCTACAGCCAGGCAGCATATGACATATATTTCACACCCTTTATCCTGTTGGTGGGGTAACTATGAGGTCTTCCGAACCGCTGCAGGTGTCACATATGGTACATCCCATATGAGTCATTGTACTAGATTATGGGTCTGATAAGGGAACAGTACAGCGGCACAGTGACCTCTGTTGATGTTGATGTGAATCCTTTCATGATACGGTGTCCAGTATCAACAGTCTTCATAGCCACATTGGCATTGTGGCTGTCATGACAGATTAATGTCGACCTGTGTCTCTAGGTCCCTGATGACTCCTTGCATACATAATGGTTTGACACCTATGTGGGTACTTTGGACAGTATGAATGTCCCACCAAATACCAGACAAGGTACACAGTGTCTTTGGATGTCTGGGTGGAGTTTGTGTGTCAGAGTGTGGTCTGTCGCATGCTACAGACTGTACAGCAGTTTTGACTACAGTTATGTGCACATGGGTGGTGTCCACTGCTTTGTGCATTGTCAGTTACCTGGCTATATGGGTGTCTGTGCTGCATATGGATACTCCCCCTCCTTTGATGTCTTGGTGCAGGTGTTGGGGCCATAACACATGATATGTGGTATAACCTAGTAGTGCTGGTGTGCTATCACTAGGCCTGCAGCAGGCTTCTGTCACTGGACAGACATCAATGTTCTCCATAATGGGAAGTGCCTCAGGGGCATGCATATTGCAGTTTACACATCTGGCATTGGTCAGCATTACCCTTATGTTTCCTACCACTTATGTTTTCTAGTGTGGTGGGTAGTCTTTTTGGCCTTGCCTACATACGGCTCTATGGAGGTGGCAAAGGCCTTATCCAGTATCCAGACGCACACGGGTAACAGCTGACAGCCATCCCTGTAACAGCAGCATGGCTTGTCATGCTCGACATCTCAAGCAGACACACATTAGACCCTCTTGGACTGACAGCTGTAACTGTGCCAGCTGTTAAACATGAGCATTCTGTGTTTGTACTGTGGCATCATTCTTGGTGAGGGTTGGATGCTGTGCACAGCCAGTGTCATCCCGCCCTGGGGTACATACTCGGAGGGACCATCCATGTCTCATTTGATGTTGACCAGGGAGGTACATCTCAGGTAATTCACACCAGCATGGACATTGAGTGCATCATATTTCTGCTTGCTTTGGGGTGACCTGCGTACTTGTGTTAAGTGGCATTTTGTGGCAGCCTACAAGCAGCTTACTCTACCCTTTCCCTTGTTCAGTCTGGTGAGTGGGACAGCTGTGTGCCTACCTATACAGACACCTATTACGACTGTGTCAGGCATGTTATTTCTCCTTTGGGCCTGTGACTGTTTGGCACACCAGCTTTGAGTACTATTCATTGCATGTGCTATGTTTGAAGGTTGTGGTTGCTTGTGATCTACTTTGGAGGCTTCTGTTGGTATGGTGTGTTTGTAATTAAGGCCTCCGGGAATATTTGTCTGTGTTTATGTGTTTGGTTTACAGTTGTGGTAGATCTATGTGGGACTGGGTTTGTGGTGTATGTAGTTACCTTCTCCTCCTGACTAGTGTCGACAGTACTGAGTTGTTGGAGTTCAACCTCTGGTTTGGATACATGGATGCATCTATCACATATGTTTGTATTTATTGGGGGGTGTTGTGGTTGTCTGTGTACTTGGTACTGGCGTCACACTGCCTCTGGATTCACAGATTATACTTGTGGCTGGACTTAGTGGATTGTATGTGTGGACATATGCTGTTGCCATACTACTGGTCAGTGATTACTTCCCTTTTTATGTTTGCTCTATCATGTGGTAACTTCCTCATTCTCTTGCATGGTTTGGTAATGGCTGGAGGCCAGCATGCCAAATGCCTGCGTGTATGGCATTGTGTGTTGTTGTTATTTGTGACTGCATACTCCAAACATTCCTGGCTGTGTTCATGGAATGCCTGTATAACATGTTCTGTGGTGTGTCCCATATTCTGCACTTGCACAGGGCCTTTTGTGGATTCAACATTGGTTTTGAGGGCTGCAACCTATACTTTACACATGTTTTTCACTGTGGTATTCTGGCCAGGGACTGGGGTCAGGGTGTGTATATCCAGTGTGATTACTCTATGGTCTGGTCTTACCAGTGAGGGGTACACTTCTCATCCTGCCATCCAGTACACATGTTGCTGATTATCACATCCAGTATGCTTACCCCTCTTGTGGGAGTAGTACATTGTTCCTGGGCATTTTGGTTTATGGAATCTGGGTAATTTTCTCCTACTGTGTTGGTGCTAGTACAATGCTATCTGTGTATGTCTGGGTATTTTCAGTCAAGCAATATAATGTGGTTTGGGGGGCTTGATATATTCATGTATTCCAACATAGGCCAGGTGCTGTTCCTGGTATTAGGACAGTGGTGTGCAGCAGGCTATATACTGCGAGGCAGTTTTAGCCATTGGTATTTGACCATGGCTATTCCATGCTGCTTCTTGTTGTGGTACCAACATGGGGGTGCGGTTTTCCTTGCCATTTCTTCCTAGTCACCCTCCTTTTGTAGCCTGTTCCATGTTTTGCGGCTGTACAGCACAGTATGAGGTGTGACCTGGTAGTGTTAGGGTGCTGATGTGAGCCTTGCCCACTTCTCTATTACAGGACTGTTATCTACATTCTCCTTACTGTGTGTGTTTACACTGCACACATCTTGCTGTTTATACATCTGTCATAGGGTAGTATTACATCTAGGTTCCTATCCCTTGTAGAACCTATGAAGGTGGGTTTGTGTTTTGAGACTTACCTATTCAGGGCATGCTGCAGGTACTGACAGCCTTTGCCAGTATACATGGGGCATGGCATGATAGGTGCACGCCACCCCTAGCAGGTGGTGCATCATGTCAAACTCCGCATATCTTCCCAGCCTGTAACACATTGGCTCCCCTTTGATTGACTGCATTACTTCAGCCAATTATTGTACTTGATCTTCTTGTCTTCATAGTGTGGCATCATGCTTGGTGAGGGTGAGATGTTAGGAAGGGTCTTCATGTTTGCATATACTAGATGGTGTTACATTGCTTAACACATGACAATCATGCCTCAGGTGGTGCTGCAGGGCTGCCTCTGTCGGATGCACATACTACACTCCCTGTACATGTTTGAGAGCAGGTTGTGTCATGTTAGGCATCCCTGTTACTATATGAGTGAGTCAGAGAGGGGTATCATTCCCAGGGTTCCTACTGAGCCAGTGTATGTGCTATGCGTTGCCTCTTTGCCAAGGCCAGGGCATACTGGGCACGCCGCCTCCTGCCTACTGGGGCAGGCTCAGGTTGTTCCTCCTCCAAGTCATGCTCTGCCTGTGATGGCCTTGGCAATGGTGGGGGGCTGTTTGGCCCGGCCCTATGCTGGTCCTGCTGCAGCTGTTTTTGCAAGATCATATTATGTAGCATAGCACATACCATGACAATTTGGGTACATGTAGTTGGTGTGTACTGCAAGGCTCCACCAGATGTGTCCAGACACCAGAACCGTGACTTGAGCAGCCCAAACACACGCTCTATTACATTACGTGTTTGTGCTTGTGCTTCATTATGGCGTTCCTGTTCAGGTGTGTGTGTGTGCGTTTCTGATGGGTGTCATCAGCCACGGCTCCAGTGCATAACCTGCATCCCCCACTAGGTGTCCGTGGGGGATGTCCCCACTGGCAAATGTCTGGTACAGCTGCGTCAAATGCCAGATGTGGGAATTGTGATAACTTCCGGGGCAGCCAGCACACACATTCATTATTATGCCCTGGGCATCACACACGACCTGGCAGTTGATGGAGGGGAAGCCCTTGTGGTTAATGTAGGCCCTACCCCGCTCAACGGCTGGTGCTTTGATGCATATGTGCGTGCAGTCTATTGCACCCAGTACCTCAGGGTATTCCGCTATTTGCTGGAAGAGACGCATATTGCTGGCCAATACCTCACGGGCATTGGGGAAATATACATGATCACTGACGTGCTGACATGGCATCCAGGAACTGGTGTAGTACCCTGGAGGCTGATGCCTGTGATATCCCCATCATATCGCCAGTTGGTCTCTGGAAGGTACTTGTTGCTAGTATTCTTAGGCCAACACATACCTTGGTTTCCACTGGGATGGGTTCCCCTCTGTTGGTTCTGTGTGTGAGGCGTGGCCTGCACAGCTCAACAATTTGCTGCAGGAGCTCTCTGTCCACTCTATAGCGCTCTACTATCTCCAGCTCATGTAACCCGTGGTAGGTGACTCTGGGCCTGTACACTCTTCTCCGTCTCCTCACTGTGGGTTGTCTGGCACCATCTGCATTGTCACCACCCTCAGCAAGTCGCCTATGTCTCATTATGAAAGCTATGGCAGCCCCTAACATTTCTGCTCTGAGTGAAGCTTTTTCAGTTTTCACTTCTATTAGCTTACTCCTGTCTTGCAGTGTCTCCTAATGGAAACATCCTGCACTACTGTTTGCAGAGTTTTAAGTGCTAGGCTGGGCTACTATTCAGCCTGTGTAATTGCCTGCTTCTAATTGTTTTCACCTGCTAGCTTCAGCAGTTATCCCTGCTAGCTTCCTATTAATTCTGTTGCTTCCTTTTTCCTCGGTTTCCTCAGGGGAGAGCAACGTGCATACTATCTGAAACACGCTCACAGTGGCTTACATGCGTGCACACATGCTTACATGGTTCAGAATATACTTATTCGGGTTTAAACGCGTGTACACCCGCGCACTTACACTTCTGCCAACAGCCTCCAACATACTCAGCCCGCCCTACACACGCGCACACCCGCGCAAACAGCATTAAACATCTCCCAACACGCTCCCACATGCTCACACTGCCTTACACGCGCGCACACTGTCCTACTCGCGCTTCATGGTGCGCACACGTGCACATGCACGGCCAGCAAGTAACTTTGGTGTAGGTAACAGTGTACACCTTCCATTTCTTAACTTTCCATGACTTATCTAGTGGCACACCTCTTTCCATGATCTGTGCCTGTCATCTGTCATGTTACACTGGCCTCCAATGAACTGCATTTCTTTCTACCATTCCCCCCTGTGATGTCACCTATCTCCTACTCTATTCCTCCCCCTTGTGTATCTCTTACACTACTCAGATTGTGCTCATTTGCTATGTGACTGTGAGATTCAGTATCCAAACCCTCATTTGCATGAGATTGCCTACTAATGCTTAGTTACATGTCTTAGACTCAGCTTCCCCCCTTATCAACCACTACACGGTGGCCATGTTGGTTTTGGTCTGCTGGTCCCTGCATTGTCATTCCATGTATTGCATGAAACCCACATTGGTGGGTTTATAACCTTCCTTTTTATGGTTTTATACAGCGCAGCCCGTTTGTGAGGGGCTGCGCTGGGTTTAAACATTGCCGAAAAAAATATATATATAATTTTATCATTTTGCCATCGGGTTGTATTGCCAATGGCCACATATTTGGCCATTGGCATGCTGCCTGAGTCATATGCAACCTTTTTTTGGAGCTGACATCGCTCCGTTGTGGAATTTGCAGAAATGTAATCAGTTGTTAGCTAAGTACATTTCTGCAGCTAAAACATCTCCTACACGGACTGGTTTCTGCTTCGTGGATCGCTAATATACCTCATTTGCATACCTTTCGGATGCAAGTGAGGTATTTAGCATGTCCACGCCCAGTCCGTATAAGAGATGTTTTAGCTGGTCTCTTACACGGAGCTTAAGGCTGTTCCTGGATCGCGAGGCTTGCATGGAGTGTTGCACGTCTCTTACACTCCGTGCAAGCCTTCGTGAATCCTGCCCATAGTTTTCTATAGTGGACTAGGTAGCAGACCATAAATCTGTAGCAGATGCAGCTGAGCAAAGCAGGATTGAGTCATCAGCATATTGGATACAGCTGACATTTGGGATGACAGTATACAAGTCATTAATAAAGATGGAAAACAGTAGGGCCATAGTATGGAGCTTTGTGTTACTCTAAGGGTGTTAGGTAGTAGGTTAGAGGGCTTGTTCTGCCAAAGACCAGACTGCTCTCCCCATTGAAGTAGGATTTAAACCACTGAAGGGCTTTAGAATCTAGACAAAGTTTGCAGGGTGCGAATCAGAAGTTGGTGGTCAACCATATCAAATGCCTTGGAAAGATCCAAGAGGAGGGCCAAGGATATGTGATTACTGTTATGGTTATTGTTTATGGTATTGGTAAAAGCTAGTAGGGCTGAAGTAGTGCTGTGGTGTGGGCAAAAGCAGTGTTATCTGCCATTAGGTGATGTTGGATTAGGTGGTGCACGAGTTGTGTATACATTTTTCCATAATCTTTGCAAGTGGAGAAAGTATAGCTATTGGTCTATAATTGGAGAATTCAGTGGAAGAGCCTCCTTTATGTAGTGGGATTATGTAGGATGTTTTCCAAAAGGTGGGAATTTTAGCTTCTGCTATCGTGCGATTAATTAGTATTGATACTGGGTAGGCAACAGCATCAGCTGATTTTTGAAGGCACTCGGTGGGGAGTTGATTAGTGGAGAGTGTGATGAGTTTTAATTTTTTGATCAAGGAATGGAAAAGTGATGTGGACACTGGTTGGAAGTTGAACAAGAGTAGGTTCATAGGGATGGTACTATCAGGGCCAGGGGAGCTAGGAGGTAATTGGCTAGCTAGGGCTTGAACTGTCTCAGTAAAGAAACTGTTAAAACTATCTGAAACATCCTCAGGGGGTTTATCAATGGTAGCAGTGGGGATAGGGGTAGAAGTTTTTCCAGGATGAAGTACATTATTCAGCCTGCCCTGAACTAATGAGGATTGTTCTGGTTTGCTATTTAAAATTACAATAGTATTTTTTTTGTCTTGTAAAATGGATTTTTTAATTTCATTCCTAGCTTGCCTGTATTTAACATGATCTTGGGGGGGGGGTCTTTAGTAGAGCGCCATAGAGCCCAAAATGTGTTCCTACTGGTAATTTTTAGTCTAGACTCTCTAGAAAGCCATGGTGCAGTTTTTGCTTTTGTTCTCTTTGAACGGGCAAGTGCATGCAAATCAAGGATTTCAAGAAATCTGTTGTTAAAATATGCAACTGCCTCCTCTAAGGGGAGGTGTTTTAGAATAGACCAGTTACAGGAGTTAAGTTCCTGTTGGAATTTGGCAGGGTTAAAGTATTTTTTGTTTCTGACTTTTATGAGTAAAGGTTGTTGGGGATTAATGGCTTTTTGATTAACTATACAAGTGAGAAGGTGGTCGCTTATGTCATTGGGGAGGGTACCAGCGGTGTACAGTTGCGGGTTACTTAAGAGTACCCCGTCGAGGGTGGTTTCTTTTGGGTTGGGTTTACCTAGCCTGGTAGGTGTGGTTATGATTTGTGTAAATGCATGCAGGTTAATATGGGTAGATGGGGATTCTGAGGAACAGGTGCCCCAGTCTATGTTAAAATCTCCAAGTAGTAGGGTTTCTTGGGGGTAATGACATGATAGCCAGTGAAGGGTATCTTCAAGTGTGGCTATATTGTTACCTGGGGGAATATACATGCAGATGATGTTGATGCATTTACTTTTGTTAAGTTGCAATCTAGTGGCAAGAAGGTTGGAGTTATTAATCTGAGATGGTCAAGTAACATCTATGGTCACATTCAACTCAGATTTGTAGAGTATAGCTACGCCCCCCTCCGGGAAACATGATCCAGCCTGTGTATGTTATACCCAGGTGGTAACACTTCATTGTTGGCAGTGTTAGGTTTTAACCAGGCTTCAGATACATGGAGAATCGCAGGGGAGTGGACAGCCAGGAGTGGATGCAGTTCATGTACCTTGTTATTAATGCTTATAATATTGAGATGACAGGCCAGGAGAGAGCTAATTGGTCTATTGATTATAGTTTTATAGCTTAGGTTACAAGTAGAGGGGGATGTATATATCAGAAGTGGATGGGCCAGGGTTGGAGTGAATATCACCACAGAGTATAAGGCTAAGTCTGTGCTTAGTGATAAGCTTCAGAAGTTGGATTATAAGTTTGTAGTATTGTCTAGATCTAGGGCCAATCTGCCAGGGGTTGGTATGCTGAAAGAGTGAACAAGATGTTGAGCTGGACCCATTATTATTAGCATGGCTGAAGGTGGGATGCTTTACAGCTGGGTTGATAGTATGGCCTTTTGGGTACTGATAACCAATGAGAAACTGGTTTCCATACAAGGTGAGTAAATAAGTGGCCAGCAGAATGGGTAGTAAAGAGGAGTATAGCATTATGAGAGGAGGAGTATAGTAGTTTGGATCTGTTGTTTGTATGGCACAACAGCAGAAGAGCTGATGGTAAATTTAGAGGTAACAGAGTGGGTGGAGAAAGTATGTTAGGTGAAAGCTGATAGGAATGGTATGACAGGGTGGAGAGAGTATGTTAGGTGAAAGCTGATAGGATGTTATAACAGGGGGTGTGGGTGAGTAACTATAAATGTAGTGATACTGGGGGCGAGTGGGAATTGAGGGCAGGGAGGTGCGCAGAGAGCCCAAATGGAGCGAGTGAAGTGGGGCTAAATGACTACAAGTGTTTTCTTAGGCTTCTTGGAGCTGTATGGTATGTATTTAGTGTTAACTTAATGACTGTGTTTTTAAACTATATTTTACACCAAGTTATATACTAAGATTTAGACTGTGTTTTATACTTTTGCAGGGTATTTGCTAGCTGTAGGCTTTGAGTTTAGAGTACAATTTTCAGAGATTTAGGTGGGAGCATCAGGTCATTCAGTTACACACAAAAAACAGTAAAAAAACTCCATACAATGAAGAAACAAACCGAGTCACACCAGGTCAGCCAAGGGCAAAGAGGGAAATCCTAACCACCTAGATTTGAAAATGATGCCTGTACTAAGTTGTAGCAGTTTAACCTGTATGAGGAAAGAGGGAGCTGGGGGAAAAGAGAAGGCAGTATGAGTGGTTAGAGGAAAACCTTGATTGACTCAAGACACCACACGAGAGGCAAGTTGAATGTAAGGGCCTAAAATCTGCACTCAGCACTTTAATGTTACTTGCACTCAACACTTTAATTTTACTTCTGTTTAGCAGGAAAGACAGACCAACAGTATACAATTTTTTTACAAAGGTTACTTGTTCAAATGTCAGACAAGTAAAACTTTCAACAGGAATTTATGTCTGAGTGCTAGAAAGCCAGAAAGGTACAAGGTATACCTTTAAAAATTAGGGTCACAGAGACAAATATAAGAGTCAGTGTACTTCAGTTACAGGGGAAGGAGGCAAACACTCAAGTAGAAAAGAGCCCTATGGCTAACCAAAATGGTGACTTACTTAATTACGCAGCACTGTAAGAGAAACAGGGGGTAGGAGGGTGGGACTGAATACTGCAACATAGAAGAGGACGACATCTATGGTTATGGTAAGGTCTTACAGAACTATTCTATGTCCTATACTGATGTTGCAATATTCATAAAGTACAGTTTTATACCTACCATAAATGTAGATGTTCGAGTGTATACCCTGCTGCAGTCATCACACTTGGGTTATCCTGCCGTCAGGCGGTCCGACAGTCGGCATGAATTCCAAAGTCTTGGTCCGGCGTCGGTTGCTGTCGCTTCTTCCCTTACGTCAGAGCGCCAGGGGTATATCAGAGGCATCCATCGCCATTTTCTTCAGTTTTTCTTGCCCCATATATATATATATATATATATATATATATATATATATATATTTACAAATACATATAACTATATGGGAAAAATAAAACAAAACCCTTAGGCACAAGCTAATACACCACAGAGGTAGTACAGAATAGAGTGGTAGAGATAACTTCAGCTGGTTTAGAGGGGATGGAGGGAGGGCAACCTGGACTGCAGCAGGGTATACACTCAAACATCTACATTTATGGTAGGTAGAAAACTGTACTATGTTCATCATGTTACCCCTGCTGCAGTCATCACACTTGGGTAGAATCCCAAAGCTAAGGATGGGCAGTGGAGTCAAACAGGTTAGAGGAGGCTAGGAGACCCTGCAAAACTGCAGTGGCGAAGCCAGCTCTAGTCAGAGTAAAGTGGTAACTGGTAATATTTAGTAAAGGTGTGTACTGAACTCCAAGTTGCAGCTTCCAGAATATCCTTGGTTGGAACCCTCCCTGAGGAAGGCTGTAGATGTAGCTGATGCCCTGGTGAGTGGGGCCTTATGGTAGCAGGAACTGGTTTTCCATGGTGGGTGTAGCAAAACGTATGCAATGTCCTATCCATTTGGGAATGGTTTGTTTTGAGAGAGCCTTTCCTTGTGATGCTGTAGCATAGGATACAAAAAGCTGGTCAGATTTTCTGAAAACCTTAGTTTTATCCAAGTAGTAACGTAGCTGCCTGTGAATGTCCAAGGAATGCACGAGTCTTTCTCTTTTGTTCTGTGGATTTAGAAAGAAGGTGGGTAAATGGATGGTTTGATTTAGAGCCACACTGGATACCACCTTAGGCATAAAGGAGGGGTTAGTTCGTAGAGAAACTCTGTCTTGATGAAAAATGAGGAAAGGCTCTACTGCCATTAGTGCCTGATGTTCTGAAACTCTTCTAGCTGAAGTGATTGCTAGCAGCAGGGCAGTCTTCCATGATATAAACTGTAAGTCAGCTGAGAAAGCTGGCTCAAAAGGAGGTAGCGTGAGCTTTTCCAGAACAAAGTTGAGGTCCCAAGTAGGTGTTGGTGCTCTCCTGGGAGGCCTAATGTTCTTGGCCCCTCTGAGAAACTGCCTTAAAAGTGGATGTGAAAATAAGGGAGGATCCGTGTTGTAGTGAGCAGAAATGGCTGAGGCGTGGATTTTAATAGATGAAAAAGAAAGCCCTTTGTGTAACATCTCAGTTAGATATTGCAGAATCTGAGGTATGTCAGGCTGAAGGGTATTTTGGCCTTTAGCTTGGTTCCAGGCGCAAAAATTTTTCCATTTGTCTGAGTAGGCTTTCCTGGTGCTGGGTCTTCTGGCCTCCAGAATAACTTCCATAACAGCTTGTGAGAGAGGAGCTGGCTGGTTGCTTAGTTGATTTGCCATGCAGCCAAGTTTAAGGTTTTGAGCTGGCTGTGTAGAATATGATTGTCTTGCTGTGTGAGCAGGTGGGTAATTTGTGGTAGAATCCATGGTGGGCCCTGAGCCATATTCCTTAATAGTGGGTACCAGTGCTGGCGTGGCCAGTCTGGAGTATCATTCGGGGTCTCTCCATCCTGACTTTCAGTAGCACCTTTGTGAGAAGGGGTAGTGGAGGTAAGGCATATACTGTTAGCATCTTCCAACTGAATGAGAGTGCGTCCACTTTACAAGCTTGATGGTGAAAAGTCCTTGTGCAAAACTTTGTTAGCTGATAGTTTTGAGGGCTGGCAAACAGGTCTATGTCTGGGAGCCCCCATTTTTGAGTTATCATTGCGAATACTTGTGGATCCAGTTTCCACTCGTGGGGATTCATGATGTTTCTGCTTAGGTCGTCTGCCAATGTGTTCTTTTTTCCTGGCAGGAATTGAGCTTGTAATTGAATTTGGTAAGCCAGTGCTGTGTTCCACAAGGTCATTGCTTGCCTGCATAGAGGGTAGGAGTGTGTACCCCCTTGTTTATGTACCACATTACTGTGGTGCTGTCTGTCCTTATGATAAGCTGTCCTGGATGCAAGAGGTCCTTGAAGGCTGTCGGAGCATTTTGTACAGCTAGCATTTCTTTTTGATTGATGTGCAGATTCCTTTGATCTGCTGTCCATAAGCCTTGAACGCACCGTCCTGCCATGTGTGCCCCCCAGGCATAGTCCGATGCATCTGTTGTCATAGTATGCCTGGCTGGGGGTATGGTGAAAGGCTGACCCTTGTTTAGGTAACAAGCCTGTGACCGCCATAGAAACTCCTGTTGAAGGCAGAGAATGAGATTCATCATTGTTTCCAAGCTGTGGCTGTGTTGAGTCCATACGCTTTTTAGGTACCATTGTAATTTCCTCATATGCAGTTTTGCAAATGGTATTAGTAGTATGCAAGATGCCATGAAGCCCAAGGCCTGCAGAATTTTTCTTGCAGGGAGTTGGGGTCTTTATTGCCATTGTTCTAAGTATTGAGTTAATTGTAGTTGTTTGTCTGGCATCAGTTAAGCCATCTGGGCCGTTGTATTCAAGCTGGCACCCAGGAATGTCATAATTTGTGAGGGCACTAGTTTTGATTTCTTTTTGTTTACTGTGTACCCTAGGCAACTTAGAAGATGTCTTACAAAAGCCAGGTGTTGTAAGAGAATGTCCTTGCTTTCTGCTTGGATGAGACAGTCGTCCTGGTATGGGTATATTTGAATTCCTCTCTGTCTGCAGTATGCAATTACTGGTGCCCGGCATTTTGTGGAGACCCTGGGCGCAGTAGATAAGCCAAAGGGCAGTGCAGAGAATTGGTAATGGGTTGAACCTGCAATGAAATGGACGTATCTTCTGCAGTTCTGTCTGATAGGGACATGCAGGTATGCCTCCTTGAGGTCCAACGTTACTAGCCAAGCTTTCTTGCCCAACATGGGAAGAAGCTGCTGTAGTGTTAGTATCTTGAATTTGGGTACTTGCAAGAAGGTGTTTAAGATTGAAAGGTCCAGAATGGGTCTCCAAGCATTGTCCTTTCTGGGGACTAGAAAGAGCCTCGAGTAAAATCCTTGGCCTTGCTCCTGTGTAGGTACCAGTTGAATGTCTCATGTCCATAAGAGCTGTAATTTGTTTTTGTTCCTCTGCCCATTGATTTTGTGGCAGGTTTGGCATTCCTTTTATCCTTGGCAAGGTGTCGAAATGGAACCTGTATCTGTGTGAGATAATGTCTAGGACCCATTTGTCCTTTGTGACAATGCGCCAGTTGTCTGCAAAAAGTGATACTTTTCCTCCCAAGGGAGCTGCCAAGAGGATTTTGCTTGGCAGTTTGAGGTTTGAGTCATTGTGTTTGCCTTCTAGTGGTTTGGGACCTGTCTTCTCCTCCCTTCTGTGTTGTAGTGCCCCATTGGCGAGGTTTGTAAGGGATTTGTGCCTGTCCTCTGCCCCTTGGGCTCCTGCATTTACCCCTCTGTGGTCTGTCAGAAGCTGGAAAGGACCAACTTTTTGTTGGCCAATTTCTGCTGAAGCGTGGGGGCTGTACCTGTACGAAATCTTTGACCGTTTGCATAGATTTTGCCTTATTCTCCATTTTCTTTAAAACCTCCTCTGCTTTAACCCCAAATAAAACATCCTGCTGTAAGGGTGCATCCAGTAACTTTGCTTCAACATGATCAGGCAGAGATTGTTCCTTTAACCAAGCATGCCTATGTATAACAGACCCAGTAACAGTTGCTCTAGAGGAAGCTTCTAAGGCATCAAAACCACATTGTAAAGTATGTTTGCTCACCTGTTCAGCTGCATGCAGCAGATCTTGCATTTCCTTGAATTCAGACTGTTGAGGGTGCGTGCCCTTCTTTCGTTTTATTTGAGACATTAGGAATTGCTGGTATTTAAGCATGTGAAATTGACAATTTAGTGCTCTCATAGCTAGAGTAGTTGAGGTGTAAACCTTCTTCCCCCACCTATCTAGTGCTCTGGAGTCCCTTTCTGAGGGTACAGGATTTTTAGCCATAGAAGCCTTAGCCTCTTTGGGACCCTGGGAGATTGTCTTTTGATCAGCAGCAGGGCTTTTGTAAAGGAATTTGTGGGAGTCAGGCACTCTATAGTATCTATCTGGTTTGGCTGGAGCAGGAGGCAGAGAATCTGGATTTAGACTAGATTCTAAGAAGACATCATCCACTATGTCCAAAACTGGGGGGATAGCAAGTGTTCTGTGCTGGGGGAGTAAAAGAAACTCTCGGAGCGTTTTCTTAGAGTCAGAATAATCCTGACCTTCCCAGTGGAAATGTTCCCTCATGGTGTGCAAGGTTTCCCCAAAGTAGTAGTCTTCAGGGGGAGAAGCTGAGGGAATGGAGTCTTCAGCATCAGAATCTTCATAAGGGGGAAAGAAGTAACCCTGTTCCTCAGAGGAGCCTGAGGAAACAGACACCTGATCAGAGGAGGCATAATCCTCCTCTTGTCTAGGCCTTTGTCGGGGTTGGGAACCCCTGATCAAAGAAATCAAATCTTCAGCCATTTTAAGCATCTGTTTCGTAGGCATAGGGCCTTGACCTGGAGACTGAAGTGTAGGCTTTTTTGGTTTTAGAGGAGTTTTAAGCTTAGCATAAGATTTTATGGTGAGGGTAGTCGGTCTGAAGACACCTTCAGAAACCGAAGGTGTTTCTGCAGCACTGGCTTCGCCTACTGCAATGTCGTCGGTAGGGCCTAAGGAAAATGGCTGTGTCTGCCTAGAAATCTCTGCTGGGGGATCCGATGCGGTCTGGGGATCCAATTCAGCAGTAGCGAGGGGCTGCGTAGGCACCTCACTGAAAACCGGAGAACCGGCGACCGGACCAGCCGAGGCCTCGGAGTCTGGCTTGGATCTAGGCTGCCGGTCCTTATCCTTGTGTTTTTTATGCACGCCAGTAGTCGGTTGCTCCGACGGCATAGTGTAATTAAATTTTCTACCGAAGTAGTGTCGTGCGAAATCAAAGCAACGCTTTATAGTCCGCTTATTGAACCTAGCACAAAACCGACAACCCGTGATGTCGTGGTCTGGGCCTAGGCAAGGTATACAAAAAGAATGAAAGTCCTTATGAGTTATTTGCTTCATACAAGAAATGTAATTGTTAACTTTTTCTGACATCGGACTGAGGCAAGAAAAGGTTCCCCAACGGGGTACTTAGCTTTGAAGTCTTCGGACTGAAACTCGATTCGAAAATCACAGGTGTCGGCCGACCGGCACTTGCGAACAGCTTCTGCTTCGGGCACCGCGCGGTAAGAAAGACTGAAGAAAATGGCATCGGATGCCTCTGATATACCCCTGGCACTCTGACGTCAAGGAAGAAGCGACAGCAACCGATGCCAGACTAAGACTTTGGAATTCGTGCCGACTGCGGGACCGCCTGACGGCAGGATAACCCAAGTGTGATGACTGCAGCAGGGTAACACGAACATCAGTAGGGAGAGTACCAGAGCTTTAAGTATGATCCTGGGAGGAGGAAGAGTTTCTGTGGTCCAAGAGACCCTGTAGGATAGTTCTAGCAAAACCGGCTTTAAAACAAGATGCCATGTCCAGCTTGTAGTGTTTGGTGAAGGTGTGCACTGAGGTCCAAGAAGCTGCCTCTAAAATAAAAGGGGAATCAATGGCTTTGAAAAAGGTAGAAGAGGCAGCTGCTCTGGTGGAATGTGGTTTGATACTGCCCTGTAAATTTTTCCCATGGTGGGAGTAGCAGAAGGAGATGGACTTGGAGATCCACAAGGCAATGGTTTGCTTAGATATAGCTTTCCCTAGTGCTCTGGGATGGAAGGAAACAAGAAGTTATGTACTCACCATAACGTTCGATGTATGTAGTCCATCTCGCCTCACATTCTTACCCGTGGGTTCAGAGCCCAATGTCAGCTCCGACTTGGCCATACTTTAGCTCAAGGTCTTTCTATTGGTTGGGCTAAGATGGTATCCCATGCTGCACTGTTCTCTATCCCCAGATCTAGTTTGCTGCGAGCACCAGCACTCATTTTTTCATTATAACACCTAAGGAAGGAAGAACAAACAAAGAATGAAGGGAACTCTGAAACCAGACATAACCTCCAGATCCTCCAGAACGGGGGAAGGTGGGATGGTAAGTAAGAATGTGAGGCGAGATGCATTACATACATCGAACGTTATGGTGAGTACATAACTTCTTGATGTTATGTAGTCCAATCTCACCTACATTCTTACCCGTGGGACAGCATCCCCAGCACCTAAATCCTGGGAGGCTCGGTGGAAAATACTCCTGAGCACTGTGGAACCAAAGGAAGACCTGCCTCTATATACCACATTTAACTTGTAATGAGTAACAAAGGTGTGAGGAGATGCCCAAGTAGCCGCAGCACAAATATCATCCATAGACAATTTGGTCTGAAAAGCCTTAGATGTAGATACAGACCAGGTAGAGTGAGCCTTCACTCAGAACGGTAAATCTCTTCCCCCCGAAGTATAAATAAAACAAATACAACTGGAAATCTACCTGGACAACATGACTTTGGAAACAGGAGACCCAATTCTGTTTTCCGAAAATGAAACAAACAACTGATCAGATTTTCTGAGGTCCTTCATTCTGTGCAAATAAAATCATAATTGTCTGTGCACTTCCAACTGATGAAATTTGAATTCTGCCTTGTTCAAGAACGGAGGAAAAAACACTGGTAATTCAATGGATTGGTTAAGGTTACTAACTGATGCTACTTTGGGAAGAAAGGAAGGATTCAGTCTGAGAGAAACCCTGTCCTTATGAAAAATCAAATAATAAGGTGGTTTGATTGATAAAGCTTGAAGCTCAGAAACACGCCTGGCTGACATGATGGCTACCAAAAAGACAGTCTTCCAAGTTAAGAATTTTAAATCACAAGTGGCTGCAGGCTCAAAGGGGGGTGACGTAAGACCCTGTAGAACAAAGTTTAAGTCCCAAGGCATAACAGGTTCAGAGCAGAAGGATGAAGCAACAAAGTGCCCTTCAGGAAAGCCTTACAGAGTCTATGTGCCATTAGACTAGGTTCGTCATGCGACATGAAAGGTAGAAATCACCAACTGGACTTTAATGGTTGCGGCAGCTGATCCATGGTTGAAAAGCATAGAAAGGAATTCCAATACTGACGAGATTGGAGCTGTGTAAGGGTTAATCTTTTTGACATGTGTCCAGATGGAAAATCTCTTCCATTTGCTGTGATAAATCTTCCTGGTCGAAGGCTTATGAGAGGAAGATAGAATATGAACCACCTCCGGCGAAAAATGGTGAAGCCTAACTAATGACGGAAGTGGAGTAGCCAATTGTCCGAAGAGAGAGATGGAGCTGCCCTGACATGTGAGTCAGTAAGTCTGGTTGTGGGTCAGAATCCAAGGAGCATCCATGAGATAAGGATGGAGAAAGGGGAACCAAATTTGACGAGGCCAGAGTGGAGAAATCAGAATCATTTTGCTTCCCAAGGATTGCGCTTTCTGAATAACCTTTGACAACAAAGGAACAGGAGGGAAGGCATATAGTAGACCGGAGGGCCAATCGTGGACTAGAGCATCCCTGGGTGACTCCCCCTGAGGGTGGATAAGGGTGAAGCAGCTGCTGCATTTGGCATTGAGGGGGCTGCAAAAAGGTCGTAGCAAGGCTGACCCCACCTGCAGAAAATCTGCTCCGCAACTTGACAGTTCAGGGACCACTCGTGAAGCATCAGAATAGCTCTGCTTAGCCTGTCTGTGATCACATTGGACTTCCCTGGAATGTGCATTCCTACAAGAAAACATTGGGAAGACACTGCCACACTCGCATGGCCTCTCTGCAAAGGGGGTATGACTTGGTCCCTCCCTGTTTGTTCAGATACCATACCACCGACATATTGTCTAAGTGGATTGCAATGGTCCCGAGAGGAAGAAAGCTCTGAAGTGCTTGCAATGCTAGTAGCACTGCTCTCATCTCCAGGACACTGATATGCAGATGCATCTCGTGCTCTTGCCACGTGCCTTGGACTGTCCTGCCTAGATAATGCCCCCCCATCCCATCTGGGAGGCATCCATGGTCACTGTGGCAACCGGAGGTGAAGGAACAAAGGGCTTTCCCGCATTGAGGTTGTCGGTGTGAAGCCACCAACTGAGATCCTGTTTGCACCTGTCTGAGTAGAATAGGGTGAGAAAGTGGAAGATGTTGAAGAGACCACTGGGCGAGGAGTAGCCACTGAAGGAGCCTCATATGTAACCTTGCCAGGGGGACTAACAATCATAGCAGCCATCGTCCCCAACAATTGGAGGACCAATCTTGCCTCCACTCTTCTCAGAGGGAGCAAGGCTTAAACCTGTTGTTGTAGGACTCTGATTCTTTCCAGTGGTAGAAATGCCCACATGAGGACGGTGTCTAATTCGGCGCCTATAAATGTGACATGCTGCGAGGGCAAAAAGGCAGATTTTTCCCAGTTCAAGGAGATGCCCAACTGTTGACATAGGTTGATAGTAGCATCTTTGGTCTTAAGTAGCAGATGCCTGCTGGTGGCAGTAAGGAGCCAGTCGTCCAGGTATGGAAACACTTGGAATCCCTGATGTCTCAAATGAGCAGTCACCACTGCCATGCATTTAGTAAACACCCTGGGGGCTGTGGTGAGACCAAAGGGAAGGGCTCGAAACTGAAAGTGACCGGCTCCCAGCCGAAAGCGTAGGTGACTTCTGGATGCCCTGTCCATCTTTACGTGGTAGTATGCATCCTTGAGGTTGATGGAGCACATCCACACTTCTTTTCCCAATAATGGGAGAATAGATTGCAACGTGACCATTTGGAACTTGGACTTTTGCACATGGGTGTTCAATCAGCTGAGATCCAAAATGGGTCTCAGGTCCCCTGTCCTTTTCGGCACCAAAAAGAATCTGGAGTAAGTCCCTAATCTGATCTGGTCTGAGGGGACATGTTGGATGGTTCCTTTTTCTAGCAGCTTTGAAACTTCTGAAACTGCGGAATCCCTATGACTGGGTGGAACATCTGTAATTTTCTTGATTGGAGGGGGGAGTTGACATGAAGGGAATGACACATCCTCCAGAAATTATTCGTAGAACCCATTGGTCCTGGGTGATATCTTGCCAGGCCTCTGGGTATAGTGAGATTCCACCCCCGACTGGCTCCGAAAACGCACAGTCGGGCCTCCCATCAGGAGCGGTGGTAGGGAGAACCATGAAAGGAATCGCGGTCTCCTGAGTTGCGAGGGCCTCTTCTGCCCCTAGGGCGGCATCTACCTGAATAACCACCCCCTCCCCTGCCTCTGGAGGGGGGCTCACCTTGTGCATCAGGAAAAAAACCTCTGATTTCTTGAACCACATTTTTCTACCCCTCTGGGCCTTGGGATAAGGCCTAGAGGGAAGGGAAAAACAGACTCCTATGGCAGACAAGAGTTTTTCCCTCTTACTCGCATCTAGTGAGAGTGTCTTTTACCTTGGTTCCGAACAAAGAGGAACTATCAAACGGGGTTGTCAGTGAATGTAGACTTGAAGGCCTCTGCGAAAAGACAAAGGCGCATCCAGGCATGTCTCCTAAGAGCGACTCCTGAACTTGCTGCCCTACTTGCTCCCTTGGCTGCGTGAGAGATCAGCCTCATGGAGGAGTTCGCAATAGAATTGAGGGTAGATATCTGAGTGTTGACCTTCTGAGCCACCGCCTCAGAAACATTATCCATTAGAGCATCTCCAAGCTCCTTTAGGAGATCTCTCTTGAGCCGTGTAAAGTGTGACAAGTAATTCACTGACCACAAAGTAAAGGCTGCCGAAGAAAACGTACGCTTCCAGTCGTCGAAGATTTTGCTGTTTTCTCCGGCGGCTCCGATGATACTGATGGATCCGGGGATCGCTTTTTAGCCTTGGAAGATTTAGCTTTTGAAGGAGAAGACAAAGCAGGAAGCACTCTCCAAACCCTCCTCGAAGAAGGGTTTCAGAAGTCCCTTCAAAATCAATTTGTTCTTCCTTTCCTGAAGAACACGCGGGCTAAAAGCATGACAAAAACTACACAATTCCTGGAGGTGAATCGCTTCCAGATAGTACACACAGAGTGTCCATCAGTGATAGACATCTTATAACTACACTTGGTGCACTTCTTAAAGCCCGAGGGCTTATGCTCCTTAGTATTCTTAGACATAGTTACCACAAACACTGAGTAACTCAAAAACTAGACCAACGGTCAAACAGCCACAAGTGCGGGAACAGGACAAAAACAGTACACCACAAAGACCTCTTACTAAAACAGTCCTAGACACAAGTACAAAGGGGAGGACTAATTCCTCTAATTTAAACGGTTTTAGGCCAAGGGAAAAAGTTAGTACACAAGGAAAGCAAGGGGACAGACTAGGTCCTCTAACTGAAACGGGCCTAGCCCGTTGGAAACAGCTAGTGGGATACCACAAGAACACGCTATAAGAAAAAACAACTTTTCCACAACACAGTTCAAGAAACACACACAAATAGCTATGAAAATAGCTTTTTTTTGCAAAAAAACTTCTCTGCTATAAAGAAGAAAAGGTACTTAGCCACAGCCAAGAGCGAGACCACGTCTGAGCTACACGAGCAGCAAATGAGATCTGGGGATAGACAGCAGTGCAGCATGGGATACCATCTTAGCCCAGCCAACAGAAAGACTTCGAGCTAAAGTATGGCAGAGTCGGAGCAGACATTCGGCTCCGAACCCACGGGTAAGAATGTAGGTGAGATTGGACTACATAACATCAAATAACTGTTCTGATTTCCTGACATCTTTGGTTTTGTCTAGGTAATATCTTAATTTTCTGTGCACGTCCAGAGAATGAAGGGCCTCTCTGAAGCATTTTGAGGATGGGGGTAGAAGACGGGTAGGTTAATGGCTTCATTCAACGAGAGTTCATTAACTACCTTGGGCATGAAGGAGGGGTTGGTCCTGAGCACCACTCTGTCACTGTGAAAGACTAGGTAGAGGGATGTGGCCATCAGGGCTTGGCTCTCTGAAACCCTCCTGGTGGATGTGAGGGCAACTAGCAGAACTGTTTTGAATGTACAAAATTTCAGAGAAGCAGAATGTGCTGGTTCAAAAGGAGATAGTGTTAGCTTTTCTAATACAAAGTTTAGATCCCACGGAGGAGGGATGGGTTTCCGTGGGGGTTTGATGTGGAGGACTCCTCTTAAAAAGAGTTTGACTTCCAGTCTGGATGCCAGGGGAGGTGAAATGGGCAGACAGGCAAAGATGGCAGACAAGTAGACTTTGATCGAGGAATATATCAGTCCTGTTTGGAGTAGCTCACACAAGTAGGACAGGACCCTAGGGATGAGGGTAGTGAGGGAGTCCTGTTTGTTCCTATGACACCAATTGAAGAATGTGAGCCATTTAGCCATGTAGTTTCTCCTAGTACTGGGTTTTCTGGACTCCTGCAGAACATTAAGTGCATCCCCTGAGTAAAGGTGTCTGTAAGGGATCAAGATTCTAAGATTCCATCACCCATAAGGTCAGTTTTAGATTGTTCACCTGCGGGTGTAGCAAAGGCCCCTTATTCTGTATCTATCCGGTGGGGTAACCTGTGGTGACTGCCCTTGGCTAGAAAAAAAAAGGAGGGGAAACCAATGCTGTCTTGTCCAAAAGAGGGTCACCAGTAGGATTTTTGGTTCGTCCCTCTGAATTTTCAGGAGGACTTTCTGGATCAGAGTGAAAGGGGGGGGGGGGGGGAGACGTACAGGAACATCCCCTCCCATGAAAAGGAGAAGACGTCCACTTTCCATGCTTGTGGGTGTGGGTTCCTTGTGCAGAAGTTGTGCATCTGCCTGTTGTCTGGGGAGGCAAAGAGGTCTGCTTGTGGAATACCCTGTGTATCAGGTCTAGGAAAACCTCTCTCTGTAGCATCCATTCGTGAGAGGGGGCCGAGGTTCTGCAGTGTGCGTCTGCCATAACATTCTGTTGAGAAGGGATATACATGGCCAACAGATGTACTCAGAGTCTCTGCTAGATTCCAAATCTGAATGGCCAGTCTGCATAGAGGTTATGACCTGGTCCCTCCTTGTTTATGTACCACAGAACTGTCATGTTGTCTGTGATTACTTTTAAGGTTCCTGGCAGGATAGAGGGTTGGAATGTTAGCAGGGCTAACAGTAAGGTTCTCATCTCCTTGATGTTGATGTGGTCTTTTACTATTAGAGTGGACCATTTGCCCTGTACTGAGAGGTGGTGTTGATTTGTTTGCAACACTCCCCCCATTCCTAGGTCCGAAGCATCGGTGTAAAGGCATTGAAGTGGAGCTGGGATCTGAAGGTGGAGCCTCTGGTTGGTCTGTATTGCAGATATTCACCATTGGATGTCCCTCTAAGCAAGGGAGGAGTGGGAGGAGCACATCCAAGGGTTGGGAATGTTGGTTCCATAGATTTTTCAGTACCCATTGAATTTTGTGCGCGTGTAGTCTTGCCAAGGGCAGCATGTGTATAAAGGATGCCATGTGGCCTAATAGTTTCTGAAATTCCCAAGCTGTCAGAAGGGTTCGGGAAAGGATATGGTAGAAGTTCAGACAGAGTTCCTGAATCCTTTGGTCCAGTGTGAAGGCTTTCATGCAGTCAGTGCATAGTCTGCATCCCAGAAAAATCATGTCCTGAGAAGGAGTCTGGCAAGATTTTTCTACATTTATAGTAAATCCCAGAAGAGAGAGGGTGTATGACACCTGCTGCAAATGGAGGAGTATGAGTTGGTGGTCTTAGTGCAGAATGAGGAGGTTGCCTAGGTAGGGATATATTTGTATACCCTGTATCCTGCAATGGGCAGTGATGGGGGCTAGACACCTGAACACTCTGGGGGCTGTGGATAGACCAAAGGCAAAGCAAAGAACTGAGAATGGCAGGAGCCTATAAACAATCTGAGGAATGTCCTGTAATCCGGATGAATGGGGATGTGTAGGTAGGCATCCCTGAGATCTAGAGTCACCAGGAAGGCTTGGGGGGGAATAAGAGGCAGGAGACTATGTAACATTATCATTTTGAAGCTGGGTACAAGAAGGAAATGATTGAGAAAGGAAAGATCCAGGATAGGTCTCCAGGGATCCTCTTTCCTGGGAACCAGGAACATTCTGGAGTAGAACCCTGAGTTCTTTTGAGGGGTTGGTACTGGTTCTATGGTGTCTTGGTTTAGGAGTTGTTGAATACTGGGTAGGACTAGGTGAATCTGTTTTTTTGGTGGTTGTGGAATGCCCTAAAAGGGTGGGAGCATCCACCAAGTCATATAATATCCTCTCTGGATGCTGGAGAGGCCCCATTGTTTTTTGTAAGTTTCCGCCAGGAGGGGAGGGAGAGAGTGAGATGGCAGGATAGGGGAGTTTCTGGATGCAGGGTGGGTGAGTCACAGTGGAGGGGGCCTGAGATGGTCAGGCTGTATCTGAAAGGGAGTGGCAGAAGATCTTGGAGGACAGTCTTGGGGTAGAAGTCTTTCTCTGTTGCCTATGTCCCTTGGATTGTTGAAGTGAGGGAAAGGATTCCCTTCATATAAAGGATGGTTTTTGAGGGTAGTTTGTATGTTATCTAGGAATGGGGGACACCAAAAGGCATTTTAGATTTTGCAACTCTTTTCCCTTTTCTTGGATGGATTTGAGGAGCTCAGCAGAGGCTTGCCCAAAATGTGCCTTATTGTCTAATGCAGCATCCAGAAGTTTGGTCTGAACATCCATGGGGAGGGGTTGTAGCCGTAACCCAGGAGTAATGACGCAGCACTGATCCAGAAGCAGCAGCTTTGGAAGCAGCTTCCACAGCATATCATAGCTGAACGTAAGTGTGTCTGGTCACTTGTGATGCTGTGGAGAGGAGAGAGTTTAACTGTACTTTGTGGGAGTCTTGGACCTCAGAAAGAAGTCTGGAGCCTTAGAATTGGTATCAAGTACAAACCTTGCCATGTGGGTTTGGTAGTTCAGGGCCCTAATGGCCAGAAGGGAAGATGTACAGACCTTTTTACCTGTCCTATCCATAAATTTACTTTCTTTATTAGTTGGATAAAGAGCAGAGGAAGGAAGCTGTCTGGAGGTCTTGTCTGCAGAAACAGCTGGGTGTCCTGGGACCCTATAAAATCTGTCTGGTTGTTTAGCTGCTGCAGGTTGGGAGTCAGGCGACTGTGAAGCAGCCAAGAATGCATCCTGAAATGCAGGTAGTAAAGGGGGCACAGCTGAGGGAGCAGGCTGCTCCATTTGCAGAAGGTCAAAGTATCTTTTCTTAGAATCTGAGACCTCAGAGGCCTGCCACTTGAAGTGTTGCCTCATGAGTGAGATAGTATCCCCCAAACTAAATTCTTCCCCTGGGGAGTCTGGAGAAACAGAGTCCTCTTCATCTGGAGTAATGAACTCCTTGGGGGATTCAATTTGAGTCTCAGAGATGGATTCCTCAGAGGATGAATATTCTTCCTCAGACACATGGGTTGGTTGAGGAGTGAGAGTAGGTGGGGGTTGTTGGGATTGTAAGGTCTGAAAGGCCTTAAAGAGGCTTTGGGAAAAGGATTCCCAGCCTGACATCTGAGGAGGTTCAATGTGTTAAGACTTCTGTTTCCTTTTCAAGGGTGTGGTAGATGAGGGAGAAGCAAACATCAGCCTAGCAAGAGGAGGAGGAGAAGGGGCTTCAGAGGTGTTGAGCCGTGGTTCCCCTCCGCCATCAGATTCTGATGGCTGAAATACCTCAGTGGACGTAGCTTTGGCATCCCACACCCAGTCTTCCATTGTGGTTCACAGGGCCTGCTTGTGAGACTGTCGTCTGAACAGACTCCGGGTCTGCTAACGCCTCTAGAGCCGGTTCGGACATCTGAGGTGCAGCCAGGGATTCGGGCCTAAGTTTTTTCGCCTTCTTCCGAGGTGGCTCGTCGGATGGGCCTACTCCTCCCTCCATGCCTAACCCCAAACATCTGAGTCTCTGATTCTCGAGGTAAAGATTTAAAGCCACTAATTGGCTACGAAATGTTTTGGGGACGAACGACTCACAGATAGAAAAGGATGTATGGTCGTGGGACTCGCCTAGACAGAAAACACACTTAACGTGCGTGTCCTTGTGAGGAATCTGTCTCCCACAAGCACACTTCCCTTTCCTAGCTGACATGCAAGTCTAAAGGCAGCAAACAAAACAAGTAAGAAAAAACCCCAGTGAGCACTTATCTACTCGTAACTGTAGTCATCTGATAAAACATAAAGTAAGGTAGAACTGGCGAACAGGCGTCAGATGATCACTGCGGCAGAAAAATTCTGAGGCGAGTACGTGCAAACGTCACCTTTATACCAAACGCCGGTTTATGGCCCTTGTAGCCAACATCACACGTACCCCTCCAGGACAAAGATTTTGTTATACTGGCCGGATGGTGGTGCTGCAGGCAGCTACTCCCTACGGTTATGAATACTGTAACATCAGAATAGAAGGACATCCCATAGTTGTATTATGGGTCTCAAAGCGTTATCCCATCAAGCACTGAAAAAAACAAAGATGCAGGGCAATGATGTCAAAATGAGACAATAACACTATCAGTTAAAAAGAGGAATTTAAGGAATGGATAGTGGGAATGATTAGTAGGGTAAGAATCACTTCAGATGGAACAGCGAGTGAGTGATATAAAATGAAACAGTGTTTAATAACATGGTAGAAGTAGGAGAGAAAGGGAGGGGAAAAAGCAATAGGAATTATGCAGAAGTTTGATAAAGGTTAAAGTACTGCAGAAAGGGAGTCTCAAAGAACAATAAAAGGAGCAACTGCAATGTGTTTAAGGGAAAAAAGAGAGCATTTGAATATTCATGAGCCTAGTAATATTACTTTTAAGCAACAACTTTCAGCACAATGACTTAAACAGAACATAGAAAAGGTTGTAGCTAAACATAGGGAGCCTATGACAAGAAAATGAACTACAGATCCTACAGAATTGTTAGACTCTAAGAAAACTTTATGAAAATATTAAGAGGAGGAAAGGGAACTAAGAAAATAGAAACATTCATGACGGCTTAATTATGTCAAAGTTAAATGAAAATGAAGCACAACAATAAATAGCAAAGATAGGAAAAGATGCAATAAAAACAGTAGCATATAATCAAAAAGGGAATTCTTCTGGGGCTGAAAGTCTGGAAGTTAGAATGAAAGAAAGTGAAAGATCTTGAAGACTTTGTTCATTTAAAAGGGGAAAATATCTTGGAAGACCACTGTGGTAGCTGTATTACCTAAAGGGCTAAAGACACTTCAGATCTGAGTTTAGATAGATCATTTCAATTGCAAACCAAGATTATAAAGTGTTGTCTATGCTAGCTAACAAAATGGCAGTGTGTTACTAAAGTGGATAAAATGGATCAGTTTGGTTTGGTGGAGGGGAGGCAAGCGTCTGACAATATTAACAGAACAATGATGACCCAGAGGGAAGCAGTGTGTAAGAAAACACTATTTCCAGTAGGCTTGAAGCGTTTGACAGGGTCATGTGGAATTTTATCAGTAGGGCAATGACTCTATTTGCATTCCCTAATAGGTTAACTGGGTTAACGCAGTAAAGATAGTTGAAGGATGGGAGGCCAAAATTATGTCAGAAAGGTTTCTCCCTGGCAAGTTGTGTTTGAATAGAAGAACCACAGAGGGGTGTCCTCTTTCCCCTCTATTTATTTTAAATTTAGAGTGGTTAGCAAAGAAAATAAGGTATGCATAAACCTGACAATGTAGCTGGTACAGTAATCAAGAAAAAATTGCTATATACATTTTTTTATATGATCCCTAACTCACTATATAATGTCCTAATCTAGCACATCTTATTCTCTCAACACACTTCTAAAAATGTCATGTGGTTGTACTGTATAAACTATGTATTACCTTTTATGAATTGTTTTCTGTGTATATATAACCGTATAATGTATGGAGCTTTTCTCCCTGGGCCTCCTCTGAAAAAGGGCTCTTAAGTTCAGTTGGACATAACCGGTCAACAAATGTAAAATAAATAAATAATAAATACATATTTGAGCTAATTTGCAGATATTCTGTACATGATTAATCCAGAAAAGGACATTTCAATGTTAAGGAAAATTTTGAAATGGTTTCAAATCTTTCCCAGATATAAAAATAAACAGAGATGTACCTGTATGTATGTACTCACGGTTGAAGGACATGCTATTGACTGTATTTTGCTCAAGTCAAAGAAATCTAGCAAAAAAAATCAGATCACAAAACATTGTTTGAATAGGGCAAGAAAAATGGTCCCATCCCCCCTACTGGAATTGTGTTTTTATTTAATTTTTTTTACATTTGTTTACTGGGATGGTCCGACTGGATACATGTCCATTTTCACTGGAGGCCCGGGGAGAAAAGCTCCAAATTAGTAGATTACATTACATTAATAACATTTACAAATGAACATAGTTTACAGTCTTCAGTGAGGTTAAACATTTATAGAACATGGTAGGCAACTGAGAGTTTCACACAGGGTTTCACACAGATAAGGACTTTATCCCTTAATGAGCTCTAGATATGCCACAAAGTCATATACATTTTAGAGTCAAATGACAGATTTAATTAGGCAAGATATCCAATACCAGGGGGTGGGTGTTAGGTTTTGAACAGGGACATTGCCAGTGCATTTGAAAGTGTAGTTTGAGGCTTTTTTTGAATTGGGTTAGAGAGGGCTGGAGAGTAAGTTCAGCAGGTGGAGAGTTCCATGTTTTGCCTACAGAGTTGGCAAATAGAGTCCCCAGCCACATTTATGCTTTTGGTTGTTTGAAACAACAGTTTGTCAGCAGAGCGCAGTGACCTCAGGTTGCTGTAGGTGCTAATGGTCTTGTTTAGTGCTGGTGTCTTTTTGGAGTGGTTTAGAACTTTGTGGGCTATTATAAGTTGGTTGTATTGGAGAAGACTAGTCCATTCAAGCCAACCTAGTTGAGTTAAGTTGATACAGTGGTGGGTCCTAAAGATTGTACCTGTAGAAAATCTAGCAAAATGGTTGTAATAGCTTGCAAGTGTGCTAAGCATGGTTTTATTCAGGTTAGTGAAAAGAAGGGAGGCATAGAGAAGGGTAGACAGTAAGTGGAAGCGAGCGATAGAAGTTCTGGCTAATGGAGTAAGGAAAGGTTTGATCCTATAGAGGGAGCCCAGTTTTTTGTTGACTGTTTTGATGGTTTGATTGACATGGATATCAAACTTACGCTATTGTTGACTGAGACCCCTAGGAGTTTGGTGTGAACATCTGGGGATATAAGTGTGCCATTATTGGATCTTATGGTAAAGAATGGTGAAGAGGACTTATAGGTGCGTGAAAAAATTAGTAGTTTAGTTTTGTTGGGGTTTAAAATAAGCTGATGGTTTCCGAACCATTTTTCAACATCATTGAAAGTATTCTGGGTTAGAGTCATCAGCTCAGTTGAGGAAGAGGCTGCACAGATTAAAGTGGAGTCGTCTGCCTATTGGATGCAGGTAGCCTTGGGAGTGATTGTGGGTAGGTCATTGATAAAGACTGAGAAAAGAAGTGGTCCTAGTATGGAGCCTTGGGGGACTCCCTAGTGTGATGGGTAGACGAGTGGATAGTGTATTCTGCCATAATACTGCTTGCTGTCTGTCAGACAGATAAGACTGGAACCATTTAATCGCACAGTTATTTAGTGACAGTTTCTTCAGGGTATGGATAAGTAGTTGGTGGCTGACCATATCAAAGGCCTTAGAGAGAGCTAGGAAGAGAGCTGAGGTAAGTTTGTTATTGTTTCGGTTGAAGTTAATGGAGTTAGAGAAGGATAGGATGGCTGAGGTGGTGCTGTGGTTTGGCCTAAAGCCATGCTGAAAGTTGGCCAGTAGTTTATTCTGGGAGAGATAGTGCATTAATTGGTTATGGACGCATTTTTCCATTATTTTGGCCAGTGGTGATAGTATGGCTATTAGTCTGTAGGTTTGAGAGTTCCCTCCTTTATGGATAGGAATAACGTGGGAAACCTTCCAGATAGAGGGGAATGGTGGATTTGGACAAGGTTATAATAGAAATAGGGCATGCAATGGCATCTGCCACTTTCTGTAGATATTCTGGTGAGAGGAGATCAGCTGCTAGGTTACTGGGTTTTAGTTTGTTAATTAGAGATCTGATGGTTGATGTAGATACTGGCTGGAAGTTAAAGGAGAGTGGGGTAGTGGTCAAGGAGGAATCCTGATTGGGACCACTAGGAGCCAGCTGGCTAGCTAGTGACTGGATAATCTTAGTGAAGAAACTGTTAAAGACATTTGCAGTTTCCTCTGGAGATTTTAGGTTACAAGCTGATGGGGTGGGAGTGGTGGATTGTCTGGGGTGGAGCAGTTTTTGTTTATTCCTGCCCAAAACTTTTGAGGTTTGTTCTGATGTTTTTGTTGAAGGTGTTGACAGAAGTTTTTTTTTCTAACAATATGGCTTTCTTAGTATCATTCCTTAGCTGTTGGAATTTAGTATGGTCAAGTGGGTCTTTTGAAGTACACCATTTGTCCCACGCTTTATTTCTTGCTATGATTTTGGTTTTGGTTGCTTTAGAGAGCCAGGGGGCAGTTTTAGTTTTGGCTCTAAGGGTGTGGACAGGAGTGTGGGAATCTAGAATGGTAAGGAATTTAGAATTAAAATAGGCTACAGCATAATCCAGTGGATGATCTTTAAGGATGGCCCAACTGCATGCTTTGAGTTAATTCTGAAAATCAATGGTGTTGAAGTTCTTGTTATTTCTAATAGATTTATAGAGAATTTGGTGGTGGTTATCTACTTTATGCTTGATGATATAAGTGAGTAAGTGGTCACTTAGATCATCTGGGAGGGTACCAGTGTTGTACAGGTCTGGGTGATTGTAGAAAACAGAAGCAACCAAACCGCTAAAAGGATCTGCAGCCAAACAGAGCAGGTAAATCAAACAAGTAAACTGAAGATCCAACCACGATGTAAAATCCAATGTAGAAAGTAAGAGATCCAAACGAATACTGAAGCTGAAGCAAAATCTTCTTTATTTAGACATAAAAAATGTGATAAGCGCTTTCGCGTGGGAACACCCACGCTTCATCAGACAACATTGCATAGAAAACAAGCTCTTAAATACCTCCAAAGGCGGGAAATCATTCAATTAAAAAAACAATTAATTAAAATGTCAGGCTAGTATAAAGGTAAACTACACTATAAAGCACTATAGGATCACGTAAATATAAAAGTACATTAAAAACTTTGCAAAGCTGCATGAAAAATCTTCATTTCAAGGTATCATGTACTTAATCAATAAGGAATATATTATTCCTAAACGCGTAAAGATGTATACAAATTTAATAAGGAAATACACATCTAAATACAAGCTAAGTATAAAACCAGATAAAAAACTATAAAGGGAATATATCCATATACAATCAATAACCTGTCTATGAAACCTAATATAGAGCTGCACTATATTTAGCTGGTAGAAACATAAGTATAAATACATATGAAAATGATAACTAAACACATTAGTGTATAAAACACACCATCCTAGGGTAAATAACCAATGTAGTGGGCGTTGTGAAAAATATAAAAAATATATATAAAAATATATATAGACTATAAAAAGCGTCTAGATTCAAGGACAGGTTTAATAGATATCTGATTATTCAAACCTGGAGCTAGATGAGCACCAAGCATTATAATCCACTTTAGCTCAACGGAGGATAAATCATTACTTGTGTTACCACCCCTAAGGTTTATCTTCACTATTTGTAGGACCCTAAAATGAAACACATGGGAAGGATATTCCAAAACATGTCGTGCTAATGCATTGGTTTCATTACCTTTACGTATATCGTAAAGATGATTGTATATTCTTGTCCTGTAACCTTCTCTTCCGTCAGACCCACATAAAAGGCTGAACAGGACTGACAATTGGCAAGATAGACTAGGTTCCTTGTATTACATGTGGCATAAACGCTAGGAACAAACGTAAACTTTGTAACAGGATGATGAAAATCTTGAGCTCTACTAATATAAGCACATCTACTACAATTATTACAGGCATAAGTGCCTAAAGTCCGAGTCATCGGAGTAGTAGACTTGCACATATGAACATGATCATTACACAAGATCAATTTCAGGTTGTCACTATTGGTATATAGAAATCTGGGTCTATCACTAACAATCCTTCTGGTTGGGGAGTCCATAACTAGAACTTTCCAGTTACGTGCAACCACTTGCTGTATATTATTAATATCACTAGTGAATTTAATGGTGAATCTTAAAATATTTTTGTTTATACCAGGTGTTATATATCCATCTCTATAGTTCATGTGACTCAACATAACATTCGTCACTTGGGATGGCGTGCCTAGGCAACTAATATCCCTCAAGACACTGTTTCTAATACTTCTGACCATATCTATAGGGTAACCCCTATCTACAAACAGAGATTCCATAAAATCTGCTTCAATCTGAAGGGAGTGTTCATCTCTGCATAGTCTTTGATTTCTCACGAATTGACTCTTGACAATGCCATAGAACACATGTCTAGGATGCATACTGTCATAGGTCAAAAAAGTGTTTTTCCACACCGGTTTCCTGTACAAGGATGACACAATAGATCCACTATCAGTAAGATTCAGTGTGACATCTAAAAAATGTGCCTTTGTATTAGATACCTCTTTAGTGAATCGAAGAAAAGTAGTAGTTGTCTCTAGATAGCATAAGAACTGATCAAAATTTTGTATAGTGCCCTCCCATACAATAAGTATGTCGTCAACAAAACGCTTATACAGTTTAATATATTTAAACATTTCATGTGGAAAAACATACGTTTTCTCCCACTGGTACAATACCAGGTTCGCATAGGTATTCGCGCAGGGGGTGCCCATGGCTACCCCCCACTGTTGCAGATAACATTTGTCTCCAAACATGAACGCATTATTGTATAAAACAATTTCAAGTAACTGACAAACTAATGTATTCCTATCATTAGTAAAGGAGGTTTCATTAACCAACAACTGTCTAACATACTGTATACCTATCTCATTTGGTATAACTGTGAAGAGATTCTTCACATCTAGTGTTATAAGTAGGTAACATTGGTCAGGCACATCTAACGCCAGGGTATCTAATTCTATACTTTCCAAAAGATGATGAGTGTCCCTTAGAATAGACGGAAAATGATTAACAACAGGCCTAAGTAGATGTTCAATAAATTTGGAGACGTGAGAAGTCACCCAGCGTTCACCAGAAACTATTGGTCTCATTGGTGTAGGAATGACCCCTTTATGTATCTTGGGTAGTCCCTTGATGATAGGTGTGACTGGATGTTTCACTAGAAGATAATCATAAAGCTCAGGACTGATCTGCCAACACATTATCATGTCATATAGTGTTTCGTGAACATTATGTACCACTTCAAGAATATTATTCTGATTAATCTCCCTATAAGTAACATCATCAAGAAGCATATTTAACATGTTGGTTACATAGTCAGATGTATTCATAAGCATTACCCCGCCCCCCTTGTCAGCGGGTTTAATGGTGATGTCTTGATTATGTTTAAGTTCTTGTAAAGGTCTGGGTGATTGTTAAGAATCCGGTCCAGGATACTACCTTTGTTGTAGGGTTTATTTATTCTGGTGGGTGAGAATGCGAGTTGTGTATAGCCATGAAGGTTTACATGGGTTGTGGGAGATTCAGAGGAACAGTTGTTCCAATCAATATTAAAGTCTCCTAACACTATAGCTGCATGGGGGTACATGTTGGATAGCCATTGAAGGAAGTCCTCTAGGGTATTTGTATTATTGCCTGGGGGATATAAACACAGGCAATGAATATAGATTTAATTTTGTTAAGCTGTAGTCTGATAATGAGAGTTTCAGCATTACTGAACAAGAGAGGCTGTGGGGCTAATGTGACATCTAGTGTATTTTTAGAGAGTACTGCTACTCCCCCACCTTTCCTAGACTTACGGTCTAGTCTGAGTATGTTGTACCCTGGTGGGATAACTTAATTGTCTTTAGTTCCTGGTTTTAGCCAGGTTTCTGTAAGACACAGCACATCAGGTGAGTAGGCTGCTAAGAGGTCATGGAGATTATGGACCTTGTTTATGCGCCTGACATTTAGGTGACAAGTCAGGAGAGAGTTAGGGGTCCTTGTAGTTGGCCAAATGTTAGAAGGGGTTAATGAGGTGGGAGCCAGAGCTTGTGGGAGGGGTAGGACCAGGGTTTGGGTGGATGCCTTCATGCCTTATCAGACTGTAGTTATTAGTTTCACAGCCTTGCTAATTATTTTATGATAATATCTGGTTTTTGGGGGAGACAGACCATAGTCTGGTAAGCTGGTGGTGGTTAAGAGTGGAAATGTCCAGTTTGTAGAGAGCTATGAGTTTGTTTGTTTTATTTAAAGTAGGAGTAATTTTGGTTTGGGATAAGGGGTGGTGAAAGCCAAGGTAGGGCTGATTTTCACAGGTGGTGAGGAGATATGGAATGAGCATTATATGGATTAGTAACATTATTGGTCTCATTTTGATAGTTAACATAGCACTTGGCTAAGGATTAGGAATACAGAAGGATTAGTGGCAGGAAAGGATGGTGTTTGGAAGTATGGGCTATCTGTGATAGGTTGCGGAAGGGGGTGTGGTTTATTGATCTTTAAATTTAGCACCAGGGCGGGGTGCGGAGCGAGACCGAGCGAAGTGGGGCTAATCCAGACCATGAAGTACCTTATGTGTATGCCTGTGAGGTAAGCTGTGTGCATTTGCAAACCGTTCAGACACGGAATGCGCTTTTCTTGTAACAATATATCCACCAGTCGAATAAAAGATAAAGGTGGTACAGCAGCTGAACACAGAGTGATGTTAGTTCTAGAAAAGTAGAGAGGAGTAAGCACTTTTGAGATGGTAAAGATACATTATAAAGATTACTCAACAAACTGAGCAAATAGCTACCACATACAGGAAAATATGTCTCGAATCAACTACTAGTATATGCAGACACTGAACCAATTGGAAAAACATCAGTGAGAAGGGACCTCAGCTGACAGGTATGCAGTCACAGATAAAAATATAGTGAGCAGCACTCTGTCCTGGGTCTCTAATGTGATTCTCTCCACCACTAACACCACAATTATATAGAAATTAGACACCGGTATGAGCTGCCTATGCACAACACATATACAGGAATATGAGTTAACAAGGTGCAGCTATGGAGATAGTACATACTATTATACTAAAACCAACTTGGTGCAGACAAACACAATGCTAGCATGCCATAGTAACCTTCAGTAATAAAGCATAAATCATATTAGATGTCTGTGTAACATAAATAAACATATACAGTTGTAAAACACTTACTGGAGAGACACTGAGCTCTTCAAGGGGCCTGTAGCAGGGTAGTTATAGTTTTAAAAATGGTGCCTGCCACAGGTACTATTTATTAACTTTGGGGTTGGCTTACGGTAATAGGGAAGGGGGGGGAGAACAAGGGTGTGAGCTGGCAGTTCTTTTGTACTGCTGCTAATGAGCCAAAATCCAAGCAAAGACAAGTTTGTGTTAATCAGAATTGACCAAGGACTGCTCTGAAGCTGTAAGTCATTTCTTAACCATTTCTCAGGTGGAAGAACAGGATAACCTTGTATCAGTAGGCTACTGTGCTCTCAATTTAAATTAACAAACACAGTATTTGATCAGTTATGGATATTATTTGCTAACAGAAGGGAATAAAAGAGAAATGGAAGGCGAGTTGGGGGGGGGGGGGGCTGCTTACAAGCCAAAGCTGAGTGCTCTCCAGGTTAAAGCCCATTCTGGGAATTTTGTGATGTTTTGTGCTTTTTTGTTCAACATTCTGTTATTCGAACAAAAAGCATTCAATATTTATTAATGTAAATGTATCCACATGTGAATGAGTTAACATATGGCACCATAATTATGGGTACTGATGAAGCCTTTAGGTGTATGGATTGAAAAGGTGCCTGTTGTGTATGGACTGAAAATAATTATGTTATGGCAGGTAAGCACATGTAGGAAGACTAAAAAAAAGACAATACAAAACTTGAGAAGCATTCAGCTGTTCATTATGAGCAGCAAGACACAAGCAGTGAAAATGTTTTTGTACCTTAAAGTCTTAGATACAGGTCAGGCTTAACTTTCAATCAGAGACATTGCCGACCATAATTAAAAAAGTTGATGGAATTTATTTGGGAGAACAGAGCAAGAGTGAAACGGGCTAAGATGATTCTCCCCTTAGAACAAGGTGGATTATGGTCACTTGATTTAAATTGGGTACTTTAGACTTGCACAGTTAAGGCTCATTATACTCAACTCAAGCAGAAAATTACTTATCAAAGTGGAAAGGAATGAGGATGGACCAGGGGATTTTAAGACAAAGAAAGATTAGGATTATGGATGCAAGTCCTTAAGGAGAGTAACCACCAACACAGGTTATTATATCCATAAAGGAGCATGAAGAAAGAAGATTTTACCTGTAGGGATGACTAAGTAAGCAAAAAGAAAATAGAGGGGGCTGACATTTACTGGTGGAAGCAAACAAAGCAACCAAGATATTGTGAGAAAAATCAGGAGGGAAAGATAACAATGGGATGAGGCTATGCAGAAGTTTGGACAGCAGGTTACATACTGTTTTCTCTATCAGGGACTGACAATAAGACTGTAGGCAAAAAAGAAAGGGAAAAGGGAATGGTAAGCAAAAGACCAGCTCTAGTAGAGTTTTCAGTTGAGCGTTGAACAGAAGCTCCTGTTAATTGAATGATAATTAGCAAGGCATTTAAAATATATTGCATGAATGGAAATGCAATTTACAATGAACACTGGGAAAGTCACAAGTACGCAACAAGTCAAGAGGGTTTATGGTTTTTTGCATGAAGTGTTTCCATAGGTATTTTTGTACTGCAATCAAATTTCATACTATACATTGTGATGAGATCCTACACACAATAGTCAAAACATCTAGTGTAGCTAGCTAGATACACTAGATGTTTTGACTATTGTGTGTAGGATCAGAAAATACAAAACAATTCTCATCACAGCACATCAATAATTATGGCAAAGTAAACTACAGCTATGGGAATCTACAAGCAAAATAAATCTTTAGCTTCCCCATTTCCATCTTACTAGACAAAACTCAAGTGTACAGTTTAAAATTAAGATTCTAAGAAGTAACTAGCAGGTACTACTTTCAAGTTTGCTAGCATTCGCTTCTAGCAAAATGCATACCATTATCAGGGCAGACTATACTTAACCTTAGGAAACTGTGGACAAAAGCAGAAGATGATATTCTATTATTCTACTGGGCTGTATCAAAAACCAGATAAATAGAAGTTATGTTCTTACCATAATGTTCCATGTTAGTTGTCTTCTTCTCGCCTTCTTTCTTGCTGGATGGGTTCGGAGCCGACCTCGGCTCCGACTCGGCCACTCTAAAAGCTCGAGAGTTGGTTCCACCGGCTCGAGGCTCCCCTTATATCCCACAATGCTAGGCAGTATTACCTCAGATCTCGTTTGTAAGCTAGGCCCAGCCAAAAAGTAACTCCAGAACCACTGGAAAAAGGGGAAAAACCCACCTCTATAAAAAGGAAGGGAAGAATGTGACCTGAAACCTGATGAAAGGCATATATGCAAGTATAGCATATACCTATATACAATAAAGGTGGTAGAAAAAGAGGTCACAATCAAACTCCTCTAGGTCTGTCCAGGCTAGGGGGAAGGAGGGTGGGACGCAAGAAAGAAGGCGAGAAGAAGACAACTAACATGGAACGTTATGGTAAGAACATAACTTCTATATGTTAAGTTGTCCATCTCGCCTTCATTCTTGCTGGATGGGACCGCGTCCCTAGCACCTTGTCCCGGGTGGCCGATCGAAACAGACTCTTGAGAACAGTGGAACCAAAATTAGCTCTAAGTCTAGAAGCTAAATCCAACTTATAATGAGAAATGAAAGTGTGAGGAGTAGCCCAAGTAGCCGCTGCACAAATGGTGTCAATAGGCAGCCTGTCTTGGAAGGCTATAGAAGTAGCCAAAGCTCTGGTGGAGTGGGCCTTAGGTTTGTTAGGCAGCTTTTGGTGTCTAATTTCATAAGCAAAAGAAATCAGAGATGTTAGCCATCTGGAGAGTGATACCTTTGAAACTGAAAGTCCCTTTCTGCCTTCTGCATAAGAGACAAACAACTGGTCAGTTTTCCTGATCTGTTTGGTTCTATCCAAATAATACCTTAACTGACGATGAACATCTAGCCAATGCAATTTTTGTTCATACCTGTTAGAATAGTTAGGAAAAAACACAGGGAGGTCAATGCTTTGATTTAGGTTAGACGCAGAGGCTACTTTAGGTAAAAAGGATGGATTGGTTCGTAAGGACACCCTGTCTTTATGAAACAATAGATATGGCGGTCGACTGCTGAGTGCATGAAGTTCTGAGACCCTTCTAGCTGAAGTAATGGCTACCAGAAAGAGAGTCTTCCAGGATAGCAATTTCAATGAACAGGAAGCTGCAGGATCGAAAGGGGGGAGAATCAAAGATGTGAGAACTAAATTAAGGTCCCAAGAAGGAGGAGGATTTCTTATAGGAGGTCTGAGAAGAAAAACCTCCCTTCAAAAAAGCTTTGCAAAGCTTGTGAGACATGATGGCAGAATCTGAAATGCCCACATGAAAGTTAGAAATAGCTGCCAATTGAACTTTAAGAGTAGAAGGAGATGAACCTGCATGGAAGAGTTCAGCTAGAAATTCAAGGACTATTTGGATGGAAGCAGTGAAAGGATCTATGTCCCTTCCTTGAGCCCAATAGGCGAAACGTTTCCACTTACTAAGATAAATCTTCCGAGTGGAAGATTTATGGGAAGCTATCAAAATATCTCAAACAGAGTGAGATATTTGAGGAAGCCTGGCTAAGGTTGGAATTGGAGGAACCAAGCAGTGAGGTTCAGAGAGGGGAGGGAGCGATGTAACTGACCCGATTGATGGATCAAAAGATCTGGAACTAGGTCCAGATGCCAAGGTTGCTCCAACAGAAATTGATGTAGAAAGGGGAACCAAACCTGTCGAGGCCAGTAAGGAGCAATGAGGATCAATGAGGCCTTCTGAGCGATAGCTTTCTGTATCACTTGAGAGATTAGTGGGAAGGGATGAAATGCATACAGAAGTCCCCGGCCAAACTTGGACTAGAGCTGCCTCTGCTGGGCTGGCCTGGTAACGGAATAGGGTGAAATAATCTCTGCACTTGCTGTTTTGGGGAGTAGCAAAAAGGTCGCAGCAAGGCTGACCCCACTTGAGAAAAATTTTCTCCAGAATAGAATCTTTCAGAGACCACTCGTGAGGCATGAGGATAGCTCTGCTCAACTTGTCCGATTAGATTGGACTTCCCGGGGATGTGCGTTGCTATCAGAAAAAGCTGAGAAGAAATCGCCCATTGCCACAGTCTGAGTGCTTCTCGACATAGGGGATAGGACCTGGTTCTGCCTTGTTTGTTGATATACCACACTACAGACATATTGTCCGTCTGGATTGCTATCGTTCCCAAGGGAAGAGAGTCTTGAAGGGCTTGCAACGCTAAAAGCACTGCTCTCATCTCTAGAACATTTATATGCAAGTGGCATTCGTCTGGTTGCCATATGCCCTGGACTGTTCTGCCCTGATAATGCCCCCCCCCCACTCGATCAGGGAGGCGTCCATTGTCAGAGTAGCAACCGGAGGGGAAGGAACAAAGGGTCTTCCCAGGGAGAGCTGAGGGGAAGACATCCACCAAAGAAGATGATTCTTGCATGCTTGCGTAATCATAATGGTGTGGGACATCGGAAGTTGTTGGTATGACCATTGTGTGAAGAGCATCCATTGAAGGATTCTCATGTGGAATCTGGCTAATAAAAGTAGAGGGATAGCAGCCGCCATAATCCCCAGTACTTTCAGAACTAATCTGGCTTTGACTCTGTTGCTGTGGAAGAGAAGGGAGACCAGTTTGCGTATGTCTGCTATTCTTTGGTCTGTTAGTCTCGCAGACATGTTGACTGTGTCTAGATTTGCACCTATGAAGGTAATAGCACGACAAGGCGACAAAACAGACTTTTCGCAATTTATTGAGATGCCTAACTTTTGACAAATGCGAAAGGTGTAGTCTCTGGCCATTAGAAGAAGATGCTTGGTAGGAGCTGTGAGGAGCCAGTCATCCAAATATGGAAACACCTGGAATCCTTGACGTCTCAGGTGAGAAGCTACCACTGCCATGCATTTGGTAAACACCCGGGGGGCAGTGGTGAGACCAAAGGGCAGGGCTCTGAATTGAAAGTGACTGGTTCCCAGCCGGAAGCGGAGAAATCTCCTGGAGCGTCTGTTCATTTTATATGATAGTACGCATCCTGGAGGTCTATAGAGCACATCCAGTTTTCCTTTCCCAAAAGGGGTAGGATGGATTGTAGCGTGACCATCCGAAATCTTGTTTTCTTGACCGACTTGTTCAAGATACTGAGATCCAAAATGGGTCTCCAGTCCCTGTTTTTGGAACCAAAAAGAATTTGGAGTAGATTCCGGATCCTTGCTGGTCTGCTGGCACTGGCTGAATGGCTCTTTTTGCAAGCAACTTTGAAATTTCCAACGCTGCTTGATCCCTTTGAGCGGGTGGAACATCTGGAAGGGATTTTTTGATTGATTTGGAATACGAAAGAACGGAATGGAATAGCCTTCGGAAATGATGGACTGTACCCACTTGATTAGAGTTAGGGATTGCCAGGATTCTGGGTACAGTGACAATCTTCCCCCGACTGCCTCCAAAGGTGGACAGTCGGGCAACACCTCAGGGATGCTGGAAGGGCTTATCGGAAAAGGTTTCTCGATTGCCCTGGTTCTGCGGACCCCCCCTGCCTCTAGGGCGACGTCTACCATTATTGTTCCCCCCTCTGCCTCTGGAGGGGAACCGACTCTGTGCGTCAGGCAAAGTCCCTTGAGATTGTTTGCGGAACCACATTTTCCCACTTTTCTGGCCTTTGGGGTAAGGCCTAGAAGGAGTAGAAAAACGGACTCAGACGGCAGAAAGAGTTTTGCCATCCGTCTCGCACCTCATCAAGGTTTCTTTCACTTGAGGACCAAAGAGAGATGATCCATCAAACAGGGAATTAGTAAAAGACGTTTTAAAGGGGTCCGCAAAATTGCATAGCCGCATCCAGGCATGCCGGCATAAGGCAACACCTGTCCCTGTGGCTCTGCTCGCTCCATCAGCCGCATATGAAAGGAGGCGCATGGAGGAGTTGGCTATAGAATTTAGGGTAGCCAGCTGAGCGTTCATCTTGTCCTGAAAACCCGCAGCTGTAGGATCCTTTAACATGTCACTCGCTTCCTTGATCAAATCTCTTTGAAGACGAGTGAAATGGCATAGGTAGTTCAGCGAACGCATAGCAAAGGTCGCTGACGAAGACATCCGCTTCCTGTACCTGTCCATAGACCTAGATTCCTTGTTAGGAGGATGGACAGGCACCGAAGGATCAGCTAGTTCCTTCTTAGTGGCAGCAGCTACCACCATAGCATCCACAGAAACTCCCTTGGTCAGAAATTGTTTATCTGTTGGTGCTGTGATAAACTTTGAAGGTCTCCTGGGGGTGGGGTCCACTGAGTCAGGAGCCGTCCAAGCCTTTTTTGCTACCACCTGCATGAGGGGGTCAAAGGGGGGGGACACCCAGGAGGTGGAAGGGCGAGAGCCAAACGCCTCAAGATACACAGATTCATCCTCCGAAGGGTTAAGGGCTGGCCAATTTCCCCTCTGTTTCAGGATTTCTAGAATGTCTGCAAAGGAGACATCTTCAGAAGGGGAACGGGGGGAACCCTCGGAATCCTCTAAATCTGTGTCAGAGGTGACAGACTCAGGTGAGTCTATGTGCTTCCTCTTACACTTTCTCTTCCTAGGGGGCTCCCCTGCCAATTCAGGAGAGGCCTTGGAAGAGGATGAGATCCCACAGGGGATTCTTGAGGAGCTGGCTCTCTGCGGTCTGGGATGAGGGAGTGAGTAGACATAACCTGAGGCACCGAAGAGGGAGGGGCGGAGCCGACTGTGGAGTTGAACAAGGTTCCAACACACTCCGCATGACCTCGACGCACCCCTGTCAGGCAGAGCCAGAGGTTCCCGCTCCAAAGCTGAGAACCCCTCGGCACCGACAGTGATGGCTCGAGGCGATGTCGGAGCCGAACTCACCAGCGCCGAGGCACCGAGAGGGAGAGGGTCGGACAAGGGTCCGATGCCACTCACCCCTCGGAGCCGACGAGGAAGTCCGGCGCCGAGATTCTTCCAAGGAAGAAATCGGAGCCGACGACGGAGCCGAAGACAATTGTATCGGCTCCGACGCTACCACAGTCTCGGTTCAAGGGAGTCGGAGGAGGAACATTTTGAGGGACAGGGTCAAGCATCGACTGATGAGTCGGGCTCTGAAGCATTTGGGCCAGTGCCTCGGACTTAAGAAGTCGACTCACTACCCTCTGAAGGTCATGATCCGAAAGCCTCGATGACCTAGAGGAGTGAGATCTATGACTCCGTTCAGACAGCAAGGGAGATGCTGGAGCCGAATGAACGGAGCCAAGGGATGGTGACCTAGACCTCTTTCTAGATGTCTGCTCCGATGGTCTGATCGGAGCCGACACAGGAATTTCCAATGCCTCGGCTCCAGCCGGAGCCAAGGAAACCACAGAAGCTGCAGTCTGAGACTCATCGGCTCCAGCCGGAGCCGATGTAGCAGGAGGTTTGAGCCTTAGGCCTCGACTCAGAAGCTGGAGTCGAGGACCTAGAAGCCTTAGAGGGTTTGCCCGAAGTAGCAGTAAGGGAACCCTCAGGCTTAAGCAAACCTCTTAAAATGAGTTTTTTTTCTCTTTCCTGCAGGACTCTAGGGCTGAAGCCATGGCATACAGCACAAGAGTCCTGCAGGTGTAAAGGTCCCAGGCAGTACACACAAGAAGTGTGACCGTCTATCAGAGACATTTTCTGACAGCACGAGTCACACTTCTTGAAGCCTGAGACCTTTGAGTCCTTAGACATTGTCAAGGAAAGTGTAACCACACACACACTCAAACACACCGATTACACTTTACACAAGTTTAACTAGAAAAAATTACACTTTACACAAGTTTTTCTAGATCCCTAACAAAAAACACATACACTCCACTAAGGGGATGGAAGGGCCCGAAGGCCTGTGGGAAGAACTTATAAGTTGTTTGTGGAAAAAAAGGTGGATAAACAGAAGGAAAAGGGTCTAAATCCACTAATTTAAGGGAAATAACTATAATAGGTTAAATTAAAGGGGTTTAAATAGACTATAGATTACTCTATAATAACTGACCTGAAGCCGGTAGAAACCAAACACCTCGATCGCTGTAGCGGCAAACGAGATCTGAGGTAATGTATCGCCTAGCATTGTGGGATATAAGGGGAGCCTCGAGCCGGTGGAACCAACTCTCGAGCTTTTAGAGTGGCCGAGTCGGAGCCGAGGTCGGCTCCGAACCCATCCAGCAAGAATGAAGGCGAGATGGACAACTTAACATCAAATGTTTAGAAAAATGACCCATGGTACATGTTACGAGTGGCTACGTTATGATTCAGTTTATTCAAGGGACCATTCTATGAAATTCTGACAAGATAATACTTAAATGCTACCATAAGTGAAATGAGGGAGAAGGCAGTGAATAATTCAAACATTTGCTGATGCAGATAAGTAGTACTTAAGCAACTGTTCTATGTTCATCATTCCCACTCCTTCAGTAGCATTTTGAGTAGATTCTCAAAGTTTAACCTACATAGGAGGTGGAAGGATAAGGATCCAGCAGCCCTTAGCAAAGCCGGCTCTGAACCTTGAAAAGGAATCCAGTTTGCAGTTCTTTGCAAATGTATGAACAGCAGACCAGGTTGCTGCCTCTAGAATGTTTATAGAGTCCTTAATCGATTAAGCCGTAACCTTGCCTGAAGAGAATAGCAGGGGACAGCAGCTGTGCATCAGTTTGCTTACAGACAGGATGACCTTTCTTAGCTCCCATTCTGCACAACAGCTCTTCAGCATTCCTAAAGGGCTTTTTTCTGTCAGGGTAGTGGTACAAGAGCTGTCTCAGCACATCCAACATGTGTCAAATCTTTAATTTTTGGATCAGAATAGAACACTGGGAAATTGATGGCTTGATTCACGGTTAATTCAGAAAACTTTAGGCATGAATGATGGATTAATGCACAACACAACCCCGTCCTTGTGAAAAATCAGATAAGGTTGGGCCCACTATGACAGCTTGCAGCTCAGAGACTTGCAGTCGTCAGAGTAATAAGTAAAACAGTCTTCCAAGTCATGAACTGTAAAGCAGCTTGAGAGGCAGTTTTAAAAGGAGGTAAGATCATTTTTTGAAGAGCATAGTTGAGATCGCAGGGAGAAGGAGTTTGCCTTGGTGGGGGATGAAACTTTTCCAACTATGGGAATGATGGAATCTGTACTCAGAGCATGGCTGCAAGGATCTCATGAAAATAATTTTTTGAGTTGTCCACTTTGAAAAGAGGTCTGTCTGAGGTGTTCCTTACATTTATCAAAACCCTGGAAGACTTCTATATGGAATTTCCACTCGAGGGTCTGTCAATGACCTGCTTAGTTTGACTGCCACTGTTTTGGTCTGATGGAATGTACAAGACCTGAAGAGTCAGAGAATGCTGTACAGCCTTCTATGCCAACCTACAAAGAGGGTACGACCTTGTACCCTTTTTCTTGCTTGGGAACCACAAGAAGAGGATGGGTGCTGAAGAACATTTAAGGTATAAAATCACTGCCAACATTCTCTCTTACATTTGCATACTTTGACATGTCCTCAAGACCACACAAGACTTGTACTTGAACTCCCATGGACACTCCTCCCCATACAAAACCTGAAGAGTCCATCTGGCCAGATTAGACTGGATTCTGAAGGGAGTAAGAGGCCTGGATTCAGAGACAATTGATTCCTCCACCACTGCAGTTTCTGTTTTACAAATTCCAGTACCTGTACCTGAAAATCCAAGGGATGAAGGCACTGAGTCCAACAATTCAAATACCAGTGAAGTTCACTCTTATTTAGTTTATCTAGTGGTACTAAAAGATCACTGACACCATAAGGCCTAGCATTTTGAGGAACTCTCTTGCTGAAGCCATGTCTAGAAAACAGAAATCCAAGAAAATGCCCTTATAAGTCAGAACTTTGTTTTTGGCAGGAATGCTATTCCTTGTATGAAGTCTATCCAACACCCTAGGAAACCAATTTGTTGAAAGGGTCTGAGGAAGGACTTTTGAATGTTCAATTTGAAACCAGGTTAGAAAGGAGGGATGTAACCTTGTCTAAGGACGCCATGCACCCAGATGCAGTAGCTGCAAAAAACAGCAAGTCATCTAAATAAGAAACAATGTGGATGCCTGGCCTGGGGCTAGTTACTTTGTACACAATCAAGGTATAGTAGGTAGCACACAGTGTAATGCAGAAAACTAATGATGTGAACAGAACATAGCAAATCTCAATTTCCCGAAATTGGGAGCAATGAATAAAAAGCATCTAGAGACAACATGAAACAGTAGTCTAGAAGCAACACTAGGATCAACTGTAAGGTGAGCATTTTGAATTTCAGAACTTTTACAAAGGTATTTAGAAAAGACAAGTATAGGATGGGTCTCCATGACTGCTTCTTTTCAATGCCAAAAAAGACTCAAGTAAAATCCTTTATCTATCACAGGCACTGATTCTATCACCCCTACTTCCACCATATGAAGATGGAGCACTGCAGTAACTGAGAACCTAAAAATACAATTCAGAACTTAAAGGGGCATTCAAAATTTCAACCTTTGAATCAGAAAAGTTCTGATTACGTAACCAAGCATACTGTCTTAATAAAACAGAAGTGGTAGCATTTCTTGAGACTGTATCTACATAATTCAAGCATCTCTCTCTCCAAGCATGTTTCGAAACCAGAGTCTAATCAGAAACAATCAGAAACAATTTAATTCATATGATTTTTGCTCTGCAAGTAAAAATTCACCAAACTCATCCAAACTGCGCACACACACACACTGTAAAATATATTCCTAGATACAGCCTTGAGAATTTAACATTCTAAAGGTTAGTTTACTAGAAAAAGACATCCTTTTGCCACAAAGATCTAACCATTTTCCTTATAGGGATTAGAATGATTATTTGATTAGATAAAGCCAAGGACTTATTTGAGGAGACATCTGAGTTAGCAGCCAAATGAGAACAGAGACCTGCTATATCCAAGGACACTATTTTCTTGAAACCTGTTTAGGGACTGCTAGAATAGATACTGGCGTCCTGCAGGCAGCTTTATAAACCATCTTTCAAGTCTCGTAAAAGGGAGGCAGCCAGATATTGGGCATCTCATCCTATATTAGCTCATATACTATGCCTAGTTCTGGGGCAGTTTCAGACTGCTTCCAAGCAAAAGCATCACTAAATCTAACAATCATCTGAAGAAAAGTGAACACTTGTTTGGATTTAAGCTCAGGCTCACCATCTGAAGAATCAGAGTGACTGTCCTCAGTGTCAGCTAGGAAATCACCATTATCTTCATTAGATTCCTTATCACTCTCTGAAACAGAAGGGTCACTGGCCAAATTAGAATTAGAGCCATGTATGGGAACACAACCACCAACATTACCTGTGTATGGGAACACAACCACCAACATTACCTGTCTACGGAACACATCAGCTTTATAAACAGCTATAATTTGATTAGCAGCTGTATGGTGAACCTTCAATTTCTTTTTCTTGTGAACTTCACTACTAGATAAAGTACATGGGGACAGAGTATTGAGCCTGGCAAGGGTCTCTTACCCCAGACAACTCCTGCACATAAAGTGTTTGATTCTCCCATACCTGTGCCAGGTACTGGACCCCCCCCCCGAGGATATGTATAAACCCCGTTACATAGGGGCTGGCAAAGTTACAGGTGTGCGTGTGTGTGTGTGTGTGTGTGTGTGTGTGTGTGTGTGTGTGTGTGTGTGTGAAATGGAAGGCCTGTATTCTGAGATCTAGTGGTTCCACTATAAATATTGCTTCCTTAGTTAAGGCGAGAGAGGAATGGGAAAAATCCAGAGTGTGAAGATGTTGCAGCCAAATTTTCTTCAGATACCACTGGAACTGCCTCATATGGAGTCTGGTAAAGGGAATCATTGGATTAGGGGATGCTATGAAGCTCAGGGCTTTTAGAAACTCTCTTGCTGTAGGCTCTTGAAAAGGAAGGAAGGAAGGACTGAATGAAAGCTGCCAAACAGAACGTTGGAAGAAAAGCAGTTACAGTAAGGGTCTGAATCCTGCACCCCAACTTCTTGAGATTGAAATTGAAGCTTACACTACTGCAGAATACCCTATGGAGATGGGGCCTGAATCAGGTCATCCAGATGAGGAAAAAAATGCAGCATGCCCTTACCAATTATCAAACCTAAGACTGACAGAACGCAGAATAGGAGGAGAGAAAACCTTTACAGGAGGGGATGATACTTTTAGGGTACTCCCAACCCCTAGCCATGAAGGCCAAAAAGAGAGGGAAAGGAGGAGGGGATTTGTTACTGCAACATTGATCTACTCAAACATACACAATTATTGTAAGTGTGACACTACTGTACTATCTTCTTAGTCAGTGTTGCAGTACTAATCCTTGGGAGGACTCAAGATACAGATTGGGGGTTGTCTGTTGGAGGACCCCCTGGGACAGAAGGTTTTGCAAAACAGCAGTAGCAAAGCCTGCCCTAGCCCTAGATGAAGTGCCTAAATGGTAATGTTTGGTAAAGGTATGGACTGAAGACCAGATGTCAGCTTCCAAGATGGTATGACAAGGGACACCTTTTAAAAAGACAGGGGTGGCTGCTCTGTAACTTGTGGAATGTGCCGTGACACATGCTGGTAGTTGCTTTCCATGACTGACATAAGCTGGTCTCTTCTACTGGGACTCCAAGTGTGGCTAAGGTAATACCTGATCTGTCGGTGCACATCCACTGAATGCGGGACTATTTTTAGGATTACAGAAGAACACTAGCAGATGTATAGCTTGGTTTAAGGAGAACTCTGATACTACCTTGGGCAGGAAGGATGGTATGATTCACAGAGTAACTAACTGTATGGAACACAGTAAAGGTTTTTTTTTGCAAATAAGTACTTGAAGTTCTGAGACCCAAATGGATGAGATAATTGATATCAGCAAGATGATCTTCCAAATGAGCATCCTTAGAAGGGCTGAGGCAGCTGGCTCAAAAGGTGGTAGGCAAGTTTTTCCAGCCCATAATTTTGGTCCCAAGAAGGTAGGTCTAAGGTAAATTACCCCTTTTAGAAATCGTTTCAAATGACGGCGAGTGTAGATGGGAGGAGAATAATGCATGCACGCAGAAATGGATTGTGTGTTCCTTAATAGTTGAATAAGAGAGGCCTTGCTTAAATAAAACTGAAATGTACTCCAGCACTTGATTCAAGCTAACATTAACTAGTGTTATACCATTGGCCTGGCACCAAATAGAAAACCTTTTCCACTTAAAGTACGACTTTTTGGTAGTTGGTTTTCCTGCCTCTCTCAAGACTGATATTAGCAGAACACAACGCACTGGTTACTGTTAGAATCCAACCCCTCCAGGCTGTTAGAGTATGCTCAGGTGTGGATGAATGACAGACCCCTTGCGTTGGGTGAACAGACCTGTCACCAGGGGAAGAGTATAGCATCTCCCCTCAATAAGGATCAAAAGAATGATGAATCAGTATTGCCTTAGCCAGAAGGGAACTACAAGTTTCATGCTTGGCCTGCATGTCTTCACTTTCACAGACTCTGAGGATTATGGGTAAGGGAAGGAAGGCATACAGAAGAGGTCTGTCCTTTGTTCAGAGGACAGCAAAGTGACCTCTACTGGGTATCTCCATTTGTGAGGGAGGTCCAGACGATCTTGGCCTTCACCATCCATTCATGTCCAGAAGATCCCTACTCAAATAATCTGCAATGGTGTTATTCTGGCCTGAGATGTAGGATGCTATCAATTTCAGTTGAATTTGTTTGTGCCAGGAGCCATACCCACCCATCACTAACTTGCACAGTGGGTACAAATGAGATCCCCATTGTTTGCTTACTTAGGTACCAAATTAATGGGATGTTGCCTGAAGGACAAGTTGGTTTAGAATGTTTTTATTGCTAGAAACACTGCTAGCATTTCTTTCTGGTTTGTGTGTATTTTTCCTTGTTCTGAAGTTCAACTTCCTTGTACCTTCAGCTGTCCTAAGTGTGCAGCCCAGGCTATTTCTGAGCTGTCTGAAGTGATCACAATGTTTGCTTCTGGGAGGCAGAAACTTGACCCTGGGTTCTGTAGAATGCTCTCTTTCAACTAAATTAGTTTCTTTTTTAGGCAGAGAAGATGAGTCATTAGTGTTTCTAATGGTCATTAATGTTGTTACAAGTCCATAGTTAAGTACTAGGCTAGCGGCCCTTGCAGGCCATTTTAAGCCTAGCCAGTTTTCATTTTTGCACTCAAATTAACCTACCCATTTGGTCATAGATTTGCCTTACCCATCCCATGGTCAATAAATAGAAGTTATGTCCTTACCATAACGTTCCATGTGGAGTGTTCATCTCGCCTTTGTTCTTACACCTGGGTTCGGAGCCGATCCTCGGCTCCGTGTCGGCCGCTTGCAAGCTCTGCATCGAGAAGAAGCTTGAGACAACCTAATACCCACAATCCCCCTCTGCCTTTACCTCAGATCTAGTTTGCAAGCAAACCAGCAGTCAGAGAGAGAGAGCACACTCATGCCAAAAATTACACAAAGCAAGAAATCATCTATATATATATATATATATATATACACATGTACATCATACATATACAACCACTGCAAATGCAGAAGCAGAATACTCCAGACCAGGCACCAAATGAACGTTCTTCCTGAGGGTGGGAAGGTGGGAATGTAAGAACAAAGGCGAGATGAACACTCCACATGGAACGTTATGGTAAGGACATAACTTCTATATGTGAGAGTGTTCAATCTCGCCGTTTGTTCTTACACCTGGGTAGCGTCCCTAGCTCCATGTTCCTGAGGAACTCACGGGAGAACGTTCTTGAGCACAGTGGAACCAAAGGTTGCCCTGTCCTTAGAAACTCTGTCCACTTTGTAATGAGAGATGAATGTATGTGGTTTAGCCCAAGTAGCAGCTGCACAAATCGTGTCCAATGGTAGGCGAGCTGCATGAGCCAGGGATGTAGACACTGATCTTGTAGAATGTCCTTTAGGTTTGACAGATAAAGTTTGATTTGAAGAATCATAAACGTATATAATACAATCAGTTAGCCATTTGGAAAGAGTTCGTTTAGTAACTGCTACACCTTTCCTGCTGTCAGCAAAGCCTACAAAAAGTTGTTCAGATTTCCTGTGATCCTTTGTTCTATCCAAATAAAACCTGAGTTGTCTATGGACATCCAATTTGTGTAACATATACTCTAACTTATTAGAGTGATTCTTGAAAAAGGTAGGTAATTCAATGGACTGATTAATATTATTGATAGAGCAAACTTTGGGGAGAAAGGATGGATTAGTGCGAAGAGACACTCTGTCAGAGTGAAAGATCAAATAAGGGTGTTTAATAGAAAGAGCCTGAAGCTCAGACACTCGCCTAGCGGATGTAATGGCTACCAAGAAGAGAGTCTTCCACGATAAATACTACAATGGACAAGAGGAGGCTGGTTCAAAAGGGGGCAACATCAATTTAGATAATAAAAGGTTCAGATTCCAAGGTGATGTAGGAGTTCTAACTGGTGGTCTAATATGGAAAGATCCTTTTAAAAAGGCCTTACAAAGTCTGTGAGCCATAATAGGTGCCCCACATTCTTCCACATGAAAGTTGGAAATGGCAGCCAATTGCACTCTTAAAGTGGCAGGAGAAGCTCCTTGATGGAACAATTCTGTTAAAAACTCCAAGATCTTGTTTAACGGAGCTATGACAGGGTCCAAATGATGTGAATTTGCCCAGAAGACAAAACGCTTCCATTTACTAGTGTAGGTCTTTGTAGTGGAAGCTTTATGAGAAGCCACTAGTATATTCTGGACTGCCGGTGTAAGAGAATCAGACCTGGCTAAAAAGGGAAGCGGAGCAGCCAAGCTGCTAGATGGAGTGATTCGAGTGAGGGGTGAGGAACCCCTGACGAGTGAGTCAGTAGATCTGGCTCTGGGTCCAGGACCCAAAGTCCCCAAATGCGGTGTTGCAAAAGAAAGGGGAACCAAATTTGACGAGGCCAGAATGGGGCAATGAGGATTATCGTCCTTTGTAGGTTGTTGGCTTTCTGCAGAAACTTTGCAATCAGGGGAAAGGGAGGAAAAGCGTACAGGAGACCCGGGGGCCAATCGTGCACCAGCGTCCCTGGGGACTTCCCCTGGAGGGGGTAATAGGGCAAAGTAGCTCCTGCATTTGGCGTTCATTGGAGACGCAAAAAGATCGCAGGAAGGCTGGCCCCACTTGCGAAAAATCTTCTTCGCAACTGACTGTTTGACGGACCACTCGTGAGGCAACAGGATTGCTCTGCTCAGCCTGTCGGCTATGACGTTGGATGACCCAGGGATGTGCGTTGCAATCAGAAAGCGACCCGTGGACTCCGCCCATTGCCAAATTCTCATGGCCTCTCTGCATAGCTGATAAGACCTGGTTCCCCCTTGCTTGTTTATGTACCAGACTACAGACATGTTGTCTGTCTGAACTGCAATAGTCCCTAGAGGAAGAAGGGGAGCAAAGTGTTGCAACGCTAGAAACACTGCCCTCAACTCTAGAACATTGATGTGCAGATTGTACTCTAAATTGGTCCATTCGCCTTGGACTGTCTGTCCCTGAAAGATGCCCCCCACCCTATCAGGGAAGCGTCCGTGGTCACCGTAGCTGTCGGCGTTGGTAGCACAAATGGTCTTCCGCTGGAAAGGTTGCAAGTCTGAAGCCACCAGGTTAGATGTGATTTGCATGTGTTTGTAATCAGAATTTCATGTGTCAGAGGTAGCTGTTGGAACGACCATTGTGCAAACAGCAGCCATTGTAGAACTCTCATGTGCAGTCTTCCCAATGGTATCGCAATGAGAGAAGCTGCCATGAGACCCAAAACCTTCAGAACCAGTTTTGCTGGGGATTTTCTGGATGACAGAAGGAAAGATATGTGACTTTGTAGTGAGGCTATCCTTTCTGGAGGGAGCCTTATAATTAAATGATGCGTATCTAATTCCGCTCCTATGAATAAGATATGCTGTGATGGCTGTAGTAAAGATTTTTCGAAATTTACGGAAATTCCGAGGTGAACACAAAGTTGTAGAGTGTAATCCCTGGCCTGTATCAGTTGGCCGGTGGTGGCAGAAAGGAGCCAGTCGTCCAGATACGGAAACACCTGGAATCCTAGGCGTCTCAGATGAGACGCTACCACTGCCATGCATTTGGTGAAAACCCTGGGGGCTGAGGTCAGACCAAAGGGCAGGGCTCGAAACTGATAGTGACTGGCTCCCAGCCGGAAGCGCAAATGATCTCTGGACGCCCTGGCCATTTTGATGTGGTAGTATGCGTCCTTCAGATCTATTGAGCACATCCAGTCGTCCTTCAGTAAGAATGGAAGGATCGATTGAAGTGTGACCATTCGGAACTTTTCTTTCTTGACGAAGGTGTTGAGGTTGCTTAGGTCCAGAATCTGCCTCCAGTCCCCTGTCTTCTTTGGAACTAAAAAGAACCTTGAGTAAGTTCGAATCCTATTTGGTCCGCTGGGACTGGTTGGATGACTTTTTTCTAGCAGCTTTGAAATTTCTATAGCTGCTGGGTCTCGCAGATGGGGCGGCACATCTGGGAGTCTTCTCTTTGGAATGGGAGTGGATAGAAAGGGTATTCTGTAACCTCTGGTAACCACGCTTTTTACCCAGTTGTCTGTAGTAAGATTTTGCCAGGCCTGAGGGTATAAAGCTAAGCGACCCCAGACTGCCTCCAGAGTACGACAGTCGGGCCTCCTCTCAGGAGTGCTGGAAAGGTTTTCCAGGGGGTGTATCCCTGTCACCTTGGTTTTGCGGACCCCCTCTGCCGCCAGGGCGGCGTCTTCCACCTCTGCCTCCTCCTCTGCCTCTAGAGGGGGCATCACCCTGCGTGCCTGGGAAAGATCGTTGGGGTTTTCTAAACCACATTTTTCCACCGCGTTGCCCTTTGGGGTACGGTCTGGGTGGGGTGGAAAACGGACTCCGACAGCAGACAGAGTCTTTCCCTCCTGTTCAAACCGGGTAAGGGTCTCCTTTACTTTGGGGCCAAAGAGAGTGGCACCATCAAATGGGGCGTTAGTAAAGGAAGACTTGAAGGCTTCCGCAAATGAACATAAGCGCATCCAGGATTGTCTCGAAGAGCAATCGCTGAAGCTGCTGCCCTACTCGATCCTTCGCTGCGTATGAGATCAGCCTCATGGATGAGTTAACAATGGATGTAAGGGTATTGAGATGTGCTGTAACTTTCTCTGAAACAGCAGCATCTGTAGTACCCTGGAGGGTATCTCCCAACTCTTTGATTAGATCCCTCTGTAGACGTGTAAAGTGGGTCAAATAGTTCAGGGATCGCATAGAAAAAGCCGCTGAACTAAAAATGCACTTCCCGTACCTGTCCATAGTCCTAGAATCTTTGTTAGGTGGATGGACAGATGAGGAAGATTCCGACATCTCCTTTTTCGTGGCTGCTGCCACCACCATAGCGTCCACTGGAACTCCCTTAGTGAGGTAAGCCTTGTTTTGGGGTGCAGTAATATACTTATTAGGCTTTCTAGGGACTGGTTCCACTGTGTCAGGTGTCTCCCACGCCCTTCGAGCAATCAGCTCCATTAACTCATCGAAGGGCGGAGTGACCCAGGAGGAGGAAGGGCGAGCACCAAATGCCTTCAGCAAGACTGACTCATCCTCAGAAGGGGGAAGGGACTGCCAATCACCTCTCTGTTTTAGGATCTCCAAGATGTCAGCAAAAGAGACATCCTCTGAAGGTGACTTTGGGGACCCTTCTGACTCATCCAAGTCAGTGTCAGATGTCAATGATTCTTGTGGAGAATCTAAGTGTCTCCTCTTACACAATCTTTTCCTCGGGACTTCTTCGGGGGGAGCATCCGAAGAAGCCTCCAAGGAAGAGGGGGCACCCTCCAGGGGTGGCTGAGACACAGGTGCTCGACGCTTGGATGTGGCCGTTGGTGCAGAGGAGGATAACGGTCCTTTATGGGGAGGAGAGGCTGCTTCTACTGATGTGGTTGTCTGGGTAGACAACACCTTCCACATGAGATCGAAGGCCCCCGGGTCCCGAGTCGAGGCATCTCCCGGTTCCGAAGAAATGGGAAGAATCCCCGAAACAGGCACCGAAGGTATCGACCCCGAGGACGGAACCGAGTCGATCCGAGCCGTGGCCCCGAGAGGAAGAGTCGGAACCGAAACATCGGTCCGAGACTCGGTCCCGGAACCAAGGATGGATCTTCGGCTCCGAGACTCCGGTACCGGATCTGACGGAGTCGAGGTGAAGGGAGCCGACCGAGAAAAGGACGGTCCTGGCACCGAGGGCTCCACAATCAGTAGATCAGCCTCTTCCGGCTCCAAAGACTGGACAGGTCTCGGAGGAGGAACAGATGGAGATAATGGAAGGCCTTCAAGTCTCGACACCAATTGGGTGGAAACAGAGATGAGTTTGGATAAGGCCGTATTCTCCATTAATTTCTGCACCACGCGGTCAGCATCGGTGTCGGAGAGGGGCCTGGAAGAATGGGTCGAAGGAATCGAAGACGGAGCCGACCTCAACAGTGTCGGGGGAGGGAGCTTCGTCACCGGTTCCAAGACTCGAGGCTCGGACACTGACAACAGTTGAACACTCGGTCCCGAGGTGATCGAACCTTAACCGAAGAGCTCGGAGCCGATGACTTGGGCTCCGACGTCTTTGATTCCTTCAAGGATTTGGATGCCTGGTCTGAAGCATCCAGAGCCTGTTGAAAAGAAGGTTTTAATAAACCCCTATCCATGACTTTCCTGCGCCTATCTGTCATGACCCTCCCACTGAAAGAATGACAAATAGAGCAGTCTTCTTGCAGATGGAGAGGGCCAAGACAGTAGACGCAGGAACTATGATGGTAAGTAACTGACATTTTTTGCCCACATTGGCAACGCTTGAATCCAGATTTAGCCTTCTCAGACATCTTAAAGTTAATGTGGAACAAAAGGTGAGAAGTCAAGTCCAATCCGGTGAAATTGTCAAATCCAGTTAAAGAAAAAATGTCTATCCGGTAGTCAATTCAGAAAGGGGTGGTAGGCCCCGAGGGAAACTCTAATAAGTTTAAAATTAAACTTAAACGGAACCGAGAATTCCTCAACCGTACCACACACACACACTTAGTCACTAAACAAACTTTATAGAATAAATTTATCCTGAAATAACAAGAAAAAAATCTTAATCTTAGCTTTAGTTGTTCGAGCTCGACCCAGTGATGCGAACGCTGCAGCGGCAAACTAGATCTGAGGTAAAGGCAGAGGGGGATTGTGGGTATTAGGTTGTCTCGAGCTTCTTCTCGATGCAGAGCTTGCAAGCGGCCGACATGGAGCCGAGGATCGGCTCCGAACCCAGGTGTAAGAACAAACGGCGAGACTGAACACTCTCACATTTATACATCACCCTTAAAAGGAAATCATACCATAGACAACTTGAGGGGACCCATTCATATGGTAAAGTATTTCATAGCTGCCTCTGTCCATTAGCAGTAAAGGGGGCAGTCTTGGGGTAAATTTCCTATTATGCACACACAGATTCAAGGTGTTCTTTAATATGGACAGGGAGGAACAGTTTTATGTGGATAGGGAGTCTGTTCCAGAGCAGTGGTATCCTCTGCGAGATACATCTGTCCCTCCAAGCTGTTCTGTTGATGTTGCAAAAGAGGTTTCGATCCACAGACTGAGCATTTCTAATGATTTAATTTGCTGATGTGTAGTAAAGTCCATCAGTATTGGCTCAGAGGATACCTTGTATGCCAGACAAGTCACGTCTTAGCAGTCAGTAGGATACATGTACAGTGACAGAGCTTTGAGTCGGTTAATGTAGGATGTGTTATTTAGGCCTTGTATCCTTTTAATAAGGTATTCCAGTTGTTGCATGTGTCTGGACAGACACACACCAATTGGGGCATTATATTGAATGGCTGACCTAGTGGGGGCTGAATAAAGTGGGCCAATGACATCCCTAGATCTAGACACAATCCTTCTGTTTTAAGCTGTGCAACATAGGACTTTCTTACAACAATGGACACATGTTGATCAAAAGGTAGGTCAATGTCCACATAAGTTCCCAAATCCCAAATAACTAGGGCAACTCTTAGGGGTGTATTATCAATGTGGTAGTTCCCTGGGGTAGAAGATTTCCTAAAGGACACAATACACTTTCTGCATTTAGTTTCAATCCATGACTTTGGCACCGGTTATTTATTTGGGGCAAATGCTTCTGCAGGGTGGCCAAGTCATTTGGGGAATCAATAACTGCTCATCTGCAAACTTATTATGTCAGAGCCTTCTGGTATAGGCTTTTACCTCAGAAAAGTAGATGCCAAACAGCAGAGGTCCCAGTCCCAACACAAAACCTTGGGGGACTCCACTGGTGGTAGATCTCTTTGTGGAGATGAGTTCGCTTATTTTATTTGAGTCCTATTTTGAGCCAGGTGGCAATCCAGTGGGTGACATAAGGGCTTATTCCCACTTTCAGCTTTCTCTACTATACCTGACTGGGGAATTGTGTCAAAAGCTTTGGTCAGGTTGAGATATGCAATATATACAATTTTGCCTTCGTCCAATCCTTTGGTGACCGTTTCAAAAAAATTCTACCAGGTTGAATAAGCATGACCTGCCCTTGATGTATCCTGAGACAGAGGTCCAGTGCTTGGAGATTCCTTATGTCCTGATTGATTAGATCCATGATAAAGCTTTCCATGACTTTGCATACAAGGCTGGTCAGACTTACAGGTCTGGAACTGCCTGGGTCTGTGGAAGAACCTCCCCTATGCAGGATAATGATTGTAGTTCCATTTGCTTGGTACAAAGCCTGTATGGAGGCTGAGAATGAACAGTATTAGGGATGCGGCTAAATCATGCTTCATGCAGTTTAAGATGCATCCAGGGATACTGTCAGGACCTACCAATGCAGCATTTTTAGGACATGATCTTGTAGGATAGCTGGAGGAGAGACTGTTTCAGGTATATCTTGAAAGACAGACAGAGGAAAGAAGGGGAAAGTTAGAGCTAAATTTATTGGTCAGTTGGTTCAGTAAACTTTCAGCCTCAGTGTGGCTATCATCACTCACAATCAGCTCATTGCATTGCTCTTTTGAGATTACAAACATAACTAAAAAAATGCTTTGTGATTGTCTTGGACTTGGATAGCTATTTTAGCCTCAAACTTGATTTTGGTGGATTTTATTAAGCTCCCGAGTTGTTTATTTCAGTGACAAGGATAACATTCTGAGAATTACTTTTCTTACCTTTGGTCAAATTTCTTTACCTTTTGTTATAAAGCTTGTTGACATTATGGTTCCACCATGTGGGTTAGGTTTCTGGCATTTGACCTGCACTTGTTCCTACGTGGTACAGCTGCATCTGTGCAGCTGTTTACATGCTGGTATAGTATGGTAGTGTACATTTCTGTGTACTCAGTGGGGTTTGGTGGGGATTCAAAGCTTGCCAGTATATTACTTAGGAGTATGTAGCTTATCTTAAAATTTTCTACAGGTACTTTGGGTGGAAGGCATCTCTGGTTTCAATTTTATTTAGAAGACGACTACTTTACGGTCAGATCTAACAAGTGATGCAAGGGATGGTGCAATATGCTCCAATATTACTAAAGACAAGATCCAAGATGTTATCCCTCTCTACTGAGTACACTAATTGTTCCAGGAATGTCAGTGCTTGTGCACTAGTGGAGGTGTGATATTCCCAGTCTATAGTTGGATAGTTTAGATCACCTAGGAAAATGGTATTGGGTTTAATATTGACTGATCCTAGCTACTGTAGACAGGCTTTGTGGCTTTTTTTGTCATAGAGGAAGTTCTATAGCTAGATAATATACAGTTCAGGACCTTTCTGATGGTTATTTGGATGTGAAGCTCTGATGGATCATGCTGCTTTAAAAGCACTGATGCTCCTCTCTTCTGGATGTAGACAGATACCGCCACCCTTCTTCCTATCCTGCAAAGTAGTTGGTCTAAACGTATGGAAGTTGTTACGACCTTGCAATGCCGGAGTGCTCGTCACTATTTTAAACCATGTCTCAGTCTCTACACAAACGTCAATGTCCTACAGGATGAGAGGGGCTTGTAGAGAGTGGAGTTTCTTGCTTAACCTCTTAGCATTGACTAGCAACACTTTCATATTTTCCTTCGCTTATTTTGTTACATTGGTAGGTTTATCAGGTTGGCACAGTCTAAATTAGAAGTTATGTACTCACCACAACTAGGCATCTGTGTTGTCTATTTTCAATCTTCCTCACTTATGGGGATCAGATCCTCAGATCCAACTCGGCTGCATATTATAGACTTCGGATCCAACTCTAGAGTTCTTCCCTCTACCCATAATGCCCTACTCCATCCCTATTCTCTCAGATTGAGTTTGCTGCTCTATTTCCCAAACATAGAAGAGAAGCTGCTATAGCCTAATAGAAAAAGACAGGGCTCAAACCTGGAACTGTAGGTTTGAAACACAGCCCAGTAAGTCCTTCCAGAAAAAGAAAATGGGAGGAGGATGGATGGGAGGAGAGTTGAAGAATGAAAATGGATGGAGATGCCTAGTCATGGCGAGTACATAACTTATAATAAGATGCTGTCTTTTCACTCATCCTCACTTATGGGACATAGTCCCCAGGTACACTGATCTAGGGTGGCCCTCATGGAAGTTTATTCCAGAGTACTGTTAAACCAAAGGAGGCTCTATTCCTAGACATGATGTCCAATTTGTAATGTGAAACAAAAGTACAAGTCTTTGACCATGTAGCTGCTCCACAAATGTCATCAACAGACATTCTTGACCAAAAGGCAGATGAAGTATCTATGGATCTAGTTGAGTGAGCTTGGGAAGGTTTTGGTAATGTCTTACCCTTCTGAGAGTTTGTGTCTTTCAGCTTTTCCCGGTTAGAGGTCGCCATAGCGGAACTCCGGTCTGCTAATGACTGGCAGTTGATTTTTATGTACCGGCTTGCCAGGCCTGACGCACAACCTTCAACGAAGGTACGCCCATTCACACGTCTCCACGCAGAAGATGCTCTAGCTCAGAATCGAACCAGACAGCGTCTTACTGTGAGATGACAACGCTACCGCAGCACCACCACCGTGGGTCACATCTTACCCTTCTGAGAGTAAATCCATGAAATACGGTCTGTAATCCATTTAGCTAGGGTACCTTTAGAGACTGGTTGGCCTAGGTGATTCGGAGAAAAAGATAAAAAAAAAAGCTGGTCTGACTCTCTAAACTGTTTTGTCCTGTGAAGGTAAAAATGTAGTTGTCTGTGTACATCAAAGAGGTGTAGCATGTACTCACCTTTACTGGCAAAACTTGGAAAGAAAACTGGTAATGGAATGGATTGGTTGAAGTTATTTTCAGAAGTTACCTTGGGTAAAAAAAGAAGGGTTAGTCCACAGAGAACCTTGCTGAGGGAGATGAATGGGAAAGGATAGCTTGAACTTGATTTCTGATAGAAGTAATGCAGTGAAGAGGCAAAGATGCTATCTGTATAGTTGTGTTTACAACTGTCCCAATGAATTCCAGGCTCTCAACTGGTGCGATGATTTTTTCCTGTATTTTTTGTTTTTAATAGTTTGAGTCTTTAAAAATTTGAATTGCAATTTAATTATTCTATTATCTTACTATGTTTTTCATAAATAAAGATTAGCATTTGAATGCAAAGTTTTTTCTGATGAAGTCCTTTTGATGAAAAGCAGATAAACTTGTGTTGCACTTAATTGCTCACATTAACTCTTTCCAGTCTCATTATAGCAAGTGGCTTTTTGCTTTTATTCTGGAGGGATTACTGCGCAGGGTCACACTGTCTTCATGAAACTGCAAGAAGGCACTCTGCATATGATGGCCTGCAAGTCAGAGATTTGCCTAGCAAAAGTGACGCCTATAAGGAAATCTATTTGCCAGTTGAGAAATTTTGAGGAATAGAAGTAGTTGGTTGAAATGGTGATAAGGTTATTTTCTACAACACAAAATTTAAGTCCAAAAATGGAGTTACTTGTCATTTGAGAGGCATCAGACAATGGATGCCCTACAGAAACTACTCCAATGGGGGTATGGAAACAGGTGGGGGCCTACAAACAAGCATGCTGAAATAGTCAAGACAGTATCCTCACAAAGGCAGAAGCTAAACCTGAAAAAGAACAGCTCAGATGGATACTGATGAACCAGTGACACTGTTTGCTTACATTAGTTGCTGGTTCCCCCACTGGTACTAGAAGAATACTTTTCATTTCGTTAGGTATGATTTCCTTGCATTTGGTCTTCTGGCTTCCCACGATTGTTAGCAAGCCTCCAGAAAAAAATTGGCTAAGGCATAAGACGGCTATATGTTCAAGGTTGCCAGTCTATTTGTACACTTGGGGTGTACTAGGGACCTCCAAACACTGTCAGAAGATTCACATGCTGACACTGCAGAAGTTGTTTCTACTTTGCCATATGAATCATTTGGGAGAGAGAGCATCCTAGGTTAGAATAAGCCAATTCAGTTCATTTCCTTTGAACTACTCTGGGAAGCAGGGGTACAGGATGAAGGCTGAGAGAAACACACTAATCCAATCAAATAAACAGGCATCACTGCCCAAGCATGTTTGTTTGGAGCTCTTCAGCAGAACTGTTCAGTGTTGCTTTTCCTTGGAGAAGCAGAAAGGACTGCTTCTTGTACACCCCATTTGTTTGTGTAGCCTAAAATGTGTCACTGTCTAATATCCATCTACTGCGGTGTTTTCCTGAGTTGGTATACAGGCTGCCTTCTCAATCACACTGCATTCCTGGGCCTATTGACAAGCATGCATGGCTAGGTAGTAGTGATGTTAATGGTGTGCTCCTCCTCTAACATACCTAAATAAAAAAACATTTCACCTGGAGGAGCACCAGTATGTGACAGTTATCAACAGACTGTTGGTACAGAGGAGGTTACCAGACGGCTCCAGTAAACAAGTGACGTGGATGAATTCTTTGACCTGGTGTCAATGGTTACAACTGTTAACTTTACCAAGGTTGAGAAATTAATCAGGACTTCGATTGGGTAATCACAGTTTAAAAGCAGTATTAAAGCAGTTTGAACAGCAGTTTAATTAGTCATACTTACACACAGGAAGTGCTAGGTTTTACTGTGTAACCACTGGGATCTTCAGTCAAGTTTATAAGTGTACTCTAAGAAACCAAGAGCCATGCAGTAAAATAGCATAGTAAGTTTGAAAAATCACTAAAAAACCTTTAAGCAGGTTAAAAATTTTCTTTATTCTTTTTCTTCAGTTAGGCAGAGAGCAGCTGTGTGATTAGTGATCAGCTGTGGTAAGCTGGCATACTTTTATAGGCCAAAAAACATGTCTCATGACTGTAGGATTGTCAGTTATGACTTGTAGGGCTCCCAAGTTTTCAGATTATCCTGAAAATTTTCAAACTAGAGCAACTGCATCATCTTGTAATTTAGCTTCCTTTGGATTCCATGTGCCATGATCTTTGTGGTCCAATGTATGTACACCCATACCAAGTCTGTGGTATCTGTAGTTAAGGTATGGTTCATGGGAAGTGTTCCAAACAGCAAGTCTTCAATCTTGCAGACTTACTATAATCATCATTCCAGTTATCTTCTTATACAGAGGGTCCTGGATGGTATGTTCCAGGGAGAGAGGCTACTGTTCCCAGATACTATAAATACCACTGACGCTTCTCATGTAGAGTCTGGCAAGTTGTACCATGAATATAGTTGATGCCATGTAGGCCAAAATAAACATGGATGTTACTGTTGGCTTTACTGGTATGCCCCGAAAGGAGAAAAAGCTTTTACTGAATTATTCCAGAAGGTCCTCAAGAAAAATCACCACACTGGCAGACAAACTCGTCCTATGCTCATTCAAGTCAAAACCTAGCCTCTAGAGGCAACCTAGGATGTACTCCAGTGCCCCAAGTCTCCTCCTGAGATTATGCCAGAATCAGTCACCCGGGTGAAGGCAGATGGGGATGCTCATTTCCACACAGGTCAGCAAAGCTTGGCGTCCTAGCCTGTGTTCCTGAAGTGTTTTACTTCCATCCAGTGCCATACAGACAAAACAAAGTACTTTTGACTGATAACTCACACTTGTTTAAACAAATCACTGATGTTTCCTTGAATTATTTGTACATTTAACTTTTTTACTCAAAAAAGTGCTCTTTCATTCACTGTTGCTGTTACAGACTGTTTTGCCTTGAAATCACCTTCGGAAAAGGATTTCTAGTTGTGTAAGTTTGTTCGTGGCAGCACTGCACTTGTGTTTTTACATTTGAGGAATGGGATTACTCATCTTGGGCTAAGGTGTTTGCCTGGTCTAGCTGAGTTAAGAAACGCAAAAGGGGTAAAAGTTTAGTTTTATTGGCCAAAAGTTACACTAGTCAGTTTTCTGTTCTTTCTGTGCAGGTATAAATTTGTAGTGTTTGAGCAGGGTTTCTCAGTGCACATGTGCCTAGCAAACTAGGAACAGTTATGGAGTCCCTCAAGACACTAATATCTTGCAAGAGGGTCTAACACAGGTAAATGACTGGTGCAAAAACTACTGCTTAAAACTCAGTGCCAAGAAATGCATAACAGTACTTTTTGGAATGTTGGCCACCCAGGGAAATTGTGGTATTGATAAAAAAACTCATCAAGAGTAGATCCAGTAGTTAGGGATTTGGGAACACAAATAGTAAGCTGGTCACAGACCAACACGTGGCCAAGGTAGCAAGGAAATCATTCTATGTCACTCAACTTATAATTAAGGGCATAGTGTCTTGGGTCCAGGGAAGTCAAAGTGCCACTATTTTCAGCCCTCATCAGACCCAATGAGTATAATGCTCCCTACGGAATCTACCTGATGAGAGACGCACATCTGGAACATTCGCAAAGGTTCCTTACCAAAAGGATTCAGGGTATAAACAATGTCCCAGGGGGATCACCTTATTTATGTACACCTTATTAATTTTGCTTGTGAAATAAATAGCATACTGGAGAGACAGATGTGCATCTCACTGAATCCCCATTCTCTGGAATAGGCTACCCATCCCTGTGAAGCAGAGTCCCTTCCCAACCCCATTCAGCTGCAACCTAGATCAACGGATGGGAAATTTGAAACTCACCCTAGATTTGGCCCCCATGTCTCTAATGGACAGATACAGTTACTAAATCATGCCCAAACTAACACACTCCCTCTATATAATCTACGTTAACATCCAAACTAACTTACCCCCATCCCAATATAAATGGTCAAAGATACAACACCTAATTGGCATTTGTACCTAGGCTTCTAAAGGTCTTACTGGTAATTAGTCTAGTATATACCTCTGAACCTATGGTCCACGCAGTGAGCAATGCCTGATACCAGACTTTTATATACACCTATCACTACATGCACTGATAGTAGTATCTAAATAATTAATAGAATTTTTATTGAATTGATGGGTGAATCTTAAAGACATGGAGTTAACCACTGGACAAACTCAATTTTTTCTACAGGGCGATCCCATAAAATAAACACGGTGTAAAAATCCAACATATAATTTACAATATTTAAAGAGTTCCATAGTGAAAACACAGTGGGATTCCCAATAAACATTGGAACTAATTCATGGACTGCCTTAAATGTTTATTTTTCAAATTCTTTTAGTATGCATATGTAACACTATGGCTTTAAGTGCATGATTATTTAGTATTGTTAATGAGGTTAAATGAATTTAGGGTGGTTACATAAGCATTAACATGTTTTGTTGAACCATTATTCTGATGGAAGTCTTGAAAATGCTGGGTCTTTTATAATAAGGCACTCACTAAATTTATTCCTTTTTTTCTTGTTTTATTAATTTATTAAATTTTTTTTTAGTGGAGTGAAGCAAGAGTTTTTTTGTTTCTTTTGATCAAACCCAACTTTGTGTTTTTAGTTTGGAAGTGTGCTCTCTTTCTTGGTTTCTGAACTTATAACAATAACAGATGTTCGAATGATCACCACTACAGTAGCCTTAGACAGGTGTTATAGTCTGCGTAGAATATAACAGCCATCCAGGTTCCAAAGCTTCAGGAGAATTTCCACACACACAGTCCATTCAAGCTGACCAAGCTGAACTGACTAAACAAATTAGATTTGGGTGCCAAGCCCTTCAGAGCTTTCATGCAAACTGAAAGTGGGAGACAAAACCCTGAAAGGGCAATGCTAGGAAGAGAAAAGGAAAAAATACCATGTCCACATCCTGGCATTAAAAAAGGGGGGGGGGATGGTGGGAGGGAGCGGCTACTACAGTAGTGACCATTCAAACATCTACTGTTATGGTAAGTTTACTTACACAATAGTACTATGCTCTATTTTAATCACTGCTGCAGTAAATTACCATAGCTTAACATAACCAGGAGGTGGAAGAGGAAGGGTCCAGGAGCCCCTTGCACATGGTCTTAAAGCCTGCCCTAGACCTGGAGAAGGAATGTAGTTTATGGTGCTTTATAAAAGTGTGC